>NW_007726384.1:580166-646850 GCF_000696425.1 Galeopterus variegatus | reverse complement strand
GGTGTCGGTGATGGGCCATAATAATCATATACATTGTATATTGACAGAATAAAAATTTAACAAAAAACAAAAACAAAAAAAAGGTGCTGAATGATTACAAAAGCACCCTGATCATCTAAGCAATCTAATTATAGATTATAATTATTGTCTGTTATTTCAATTTGAGTGCTTAATGTAGTGAGTCAATTTTGCAAATCCAAATATTTTAAATGTCTTGCCAAAATTTCATAATATAGCTTTGTTTCTATTTTCTCTGTGTTAGACATAATCTACTTTCCATTTATTTCCAAGGAGAACAAATTGATTTTGAGGAAAATATAGCAAGAGTTCCTTTTTTGACATAGTTTCTCTTGAACAATAAACAATACAAAGATGAGGTAGATTCTATATCTCATAAGGCTATGTTGGAAATTATATCTTTAAAAAAACATACCACCAAGCAGGGTCTAGATTCTGTCTAATTTGCAAGATTCCACATGTTTTTGTAGTAGGCTTGAAATTCACATTGTAATCATGGCGGAAGGAAAGCTTTTCACATTTTTTTACAGCTTTATTAATATTTATTTCGTATACCATACAATTCACTGGCTTAAAATGTGCAGTTCAGTGATTATTAGTATATCGACCAAGTTATGTAACCATAATAACAATTTAATTTTAGAACATTTTTAACACCCCACAAGGCAACTTCCATACCCATTAGCAGTCAATCCCATTTACATTCTTCTCCCCTAATTCTAGCCCTAGGCAACTGCTAATCAACTTTCTGTCTGCATGGATTTGCCTATTCTGGACATTTCACATAAACAGAATATATATAATATGCGGTCTTTTGTGACTGGTTCCTTTCATTTAGCATAATGTTTCCAAAGTTCATTTATGTTGTAGCATATATCAGTGCTGTATTCTTTTTATTGTCAAATAATATTACATTGTATAAACAGTATATTTTATTATCCATTCGACTGGTGAACATTAGGTTTGGCTATTACGAATAATACTGCTATGAACATTCATGTACATGTTTTTTCTGTGGACCTTTGTTTTCATATCACTTTGATATATACAAAGTGAAGTTACTGGGTTGTGTGGTAATTATATGTTTAACATTTTGAGGAACTCCCAAACTGTTTTCCAAAGCAGCTACACAATTTACATTCCCATCAGCAATGTGTAAGTGTTCCAGGTTCTTCATGGCTTCCTGAACAGTTGTTATTGTCTTTTTTTTTTTTTTTTTTTTTTAATTTTAGCTGTCCTAGTAGATATGAAATGGTATCCCATTGTGGTTTTGATTTGCATTTCCTTAATAAGTAGTGATGCTGAGCATCTTTTCATGTGTTCATTGGCCATTTACATATACTCCTTGGAGGACTGTCTATTCAAATCATTTGCCCATTTTTAAATTGTGTCACCTTTTTATTGTTGACTTGTAAATGTTTTTTCCAAGTCACTTCTGAGATACATGATTTGCAAATATTTTTCCCATTCCTTAGTTTATACCTTCACTTTCTTGAGTATCTTTGAAGTACAAACATTTTTAACTCTGATTAAGTCCACTTTCTCTTTTTTCCTAAGCCACGTGTGCTTTGCAGATGTATCTAAAAAATAATTGCTTAATTCAAAGTCATAAATATTTACCTTTATACTTTCTTTCAGTAGTTTTACAGTTTATATAGCTTATATAGTTAGGTTTTCTTACTATTTTAACTTATGTCTCTTGTTCTAAACACTCACTCCTGCTGGTGGAAAAAATTAAACTAGTTTATAAAATGTAACTGGGTATCTTCTAGTTTGAAATAAACTCTAATCTAGCTTGAACTGGTGAAGAGCAGGCAAATGTTTAGTCTACTAAAAATTTAAGTATTCTATCACTGTTTCTCTTTTCTCAAAGGACATCTTTCTTCCTTCCCAAGTCGGTATGTACACAGGGGGAAGTAAGGGAAAGAACCTTCATTACTCATGCTATTCTTAAGATCTTTCTTATCTCTAATGTGATAAGGCTGGTACAGTCTACACTCGTTCCAAAATATCAGTTGCTCGTGCCCACATATATTTGACTTTTTCACCTAGTTATTTTAGGACCGTAGTTGATTTCCATAGCTCTTGCCACACCTCTGATTTTGAGGTCTCAACTCTTTGCGGTTTACTAATTCCAATCCCAATTCTCTCAGCACTTCTCTGACATACCCATGGAGGTTATGAGAATATCTGTATCCAAAGGCTGAGGGGCCCATTACTTTATTTCATTCTCTTAAACTTACACATCTTCATCAACGTTTCTACTTAACTGAACAGGTGCCATGCCCTATACAGTGCCCTTATGGATCTTCTAAAAGAGAGTGCATCTGGACAAGTGAAAACTAAGCTTACTGCTTCAAGATAACACAAAGTTTAAAGGGAATGATCAGGACATTCAAATCTCACATATTCTCAATCCTAACCCTCTCTTTCTTTCTCTCTCCATGAGGAACACTTTCTCCTTTCTTTTCCAGTCACTGGAAAGTCATTTTCATCACATCCTACAGCCCCTCTACATTGAGCTTATAGGACAACTATGGTATTAATTACCCAAAATATGAATCTTGTACAGGGAAGATCTTGTAATTAAAAACAAAACAAAGGGCCGGCCCCGTAGCTCACTCGAGAGAGTGTGGCGCTTGTATTGCCGAGGTCACAGGTTTGGATCCTAGGGCCAAGGGTTGCGATCACCTTACCGGTAAGGAAAAAAAAAAAAAACTAAACAAAACTTTTTTCATTGGCAAAATGTATTGTTCTTCTCTAGAATCTTACTTTACTATAGGTTTAAAAAAATCAGTATTGAGGGCCGGCCCGGTGGCGCACTGTAGCAGTGCGCCGCTTGGGAAGCGCGGCAGCGCTCCTGCCAAGGGTTTGGATCCCACATACAGACCGGTTCCCGCTCACTGGCTGAGCGAGGTGCGGGAGCAACACTGAGGGTTGCGATCCCATTGTCGGTCCCGGTCCGGTACGGGCGCGACACTGAGGGTTGCGATCCGTTGCCGGTCATGAAAAAAAGACAAAAAAGGAAAAAAAAAAATCAGTATTGAACCTTTATTAAACTAAACTGTACTCACTCTGTGTTCCCCAAGACAATAAATAAATATGGATTAACCTTAATGCCTAAACGATTGCAGAAAAATAATCTACATTACCAATGAGAAAAAATATATCAAATGTCATTTCAAAATATATTTTTTCCCTCATATTTTGTCACTACTTTATCTTGATATAGTAAAGAATTATAAACAAACATGAATGGCAAATTTTAGAAGTCATATAATATTTATTCTGGACACTCTGATAAGTTGTAACATTGCCTCTATATTTTTCTCATTTTCTTTTCACTATTTTTAATGTGGTGAGAATACTTAACATGATATCTATCCTGTTAACAGATTTTTAAGTGTACAATATGTATTCTTATCTATAGGGACAACATTGTAAAGCAGATCTTTATAACATATTCACTGTGTAGAAATTCCTCATTTTCCCCTCCTCCCAGCCCTGGGAAACCACCATTCTATTCTTTGCTTTTATGAATTCGCTGTTTTCAGATACCTCATATAAGTGGAATCATGCAGTATTTTTCCTTCTATGACTGGCTATTTTAACTAAGCATAATGTTCTCAAGGTTCATCCATGTTGCTGCATATTGCAGGATTTACTATTTTTTAAGGCTAAATAATACTTCTTTGTATGTATATACCACATTTTCTCTATCCATTCATCTGTCCATGAACATTTAGTTTGTTTCTACCTTTTAGCTATTGTGAATACTGCTGCAAAAACAAGTAAGTGCTAATGTCTCTTCAAGATCCTGATTTCAATTCTTTTGGATAAATATCCAAAAGTCGATTTGCTGCAGCATATAGTAGCTCTATTTTTAATTTTTTGAAGAACCTCCATATTGTTTTCCATAGTGGCTGCATCACTTTGCATTACCATCAACAGTGTACAGTGTTCCAGTTTCTTCACATCCTTTACACTGTTTGTCTTTTGCTTCTTTTGTTATTGATTTCAATAATAGCCATCTTAACAAGTGTGAAGTGATATTTTGTTGTGATTTTGATTTGCATTTCCCCAACAGTCAGTGACATTGAGTACCTTTTCATGTTCCTGGTGGCCATGTACCTGTATTTCTTGTTTGGAGACAAATGTCTAAGTCTTTAGCATATTTTTAAATTGGATTATTAGCTTTTTTACTATTGAGTTGTAGGCATTCTTAATATGTTTTGAAAATTAATCTCTTATCAAACACATGGTTTGAAAAAACTTACTCTTAATCTTTAAATTAATTTTCACCATATTAATTGTTTTCTTTGCTATGCAAATAATTTTTAGATTGATGTAATCTCACTCATCTATTTTTGTGTTTGTAGCCTCTGTTTTTGATGTCACATCCATAAAATCATTGCCAAGGCCAATGTCATGAAGCTTTCCCTTGTATTTTCTTATACAAAGAAAGGAGTTTTACAGCTTTAGGTCTTACATTTAAGACTTAAATCCATTTTGAGTTGACATTGTATACTGTGTAAAATAAGGGTCTGATTTCATTCTTATGCATGTGGCTATCCAGTTTTCCCAACACCATTTGTTGAAGAGACTATCCTTTCATCATTGCATATCTTTGGCATACTTACTAGAACATGATAAAGGTCAAATATAAAAAACTCACTGCTAACTTCATACTCAATGGTGAGAAATTGAAAGCTTTTTCTCTAACATCAGAAACAAGATAAGGATGCTCACCCCCACCATTTCTATTCAACACAGTACTAGAAGTTTTACCCAGAGAAATTATGCAAGAAAGAGAAATAAAAGGCATCCAAATTGGAAAGGAAGAAGTAAAATTATCTCTGTTTGCAGATGACATGTTATATGTAGGAAACCCTGAAGACCCCACACACAAAAAAACTGTTAGAACTAATAAGCAAATTCAGTAAATTTGGAAGATATAAAATCAACATAAAGAAATCAGTTGTGTTTCCATACATTAATAATGAACTATCTGAAAAGGAAATTAGGAAAACAACTCAATACCACCAAGAAGAATAAAAATACTTAGAACTGAATTTAACTAAGAAAGTGAAAGACTTGTGCACTGAAAACTGTAAAACATTGATGAAAGAAATTAAAGAAGTCACAAACAACTGGAAAGATATCCTGTGTTCATTGATAGGAAGACTTAAGATTGTTAAAATGTCCATACTATGCAAAGCAACTACAGATTCAGTGTGATCCTTATCAAAATCCCAATGGCATTTTTTCTACAGAAATAGAAAAACAATTCTGAAATACATATGGAAGCACAAACAACCCCAAATAGCCAACAGCAAAAACAATTTAAAAAGAAGAGAACTGAAAGACTTATGCTTCCTGATTTCAAAATATATTACAAAGCTACAATAATCAAAATGATGTGGTACTGGCATAAAAACAGACATATAGACGAATGCAACAGAACAGGGAGCCCCAAAATAAACCTGCACATGTACAATAAACTTTTTCCACAAAAGTGCCAAGAATATACATTGGGGAAAGGATAATCTCTTCAATAAAAGATGTTGGAAAAACTGGATACTTGTGCACACAAAAATGCAATAAAACCCTTATCTTGCACCATACACAAAAATTAACTCAAAATAGATTAAAAACTTAAAAATAAGATCTGACACCTTTAAACTCTTGGAAGAAAACATTGGGAAAAATCTTCTTACCATTGGCCTTGACAATGATTTCTTGGATATGACACCAAAAGCACAGGCAACAAAAGCAACAAGTGGGATTACATTAAGCTAAAAAGTGTTATTACTTTTAGAATACTCTAGAACTAAAAAGCCTCTGCACACTCAAGGTAACAATCAATAAAATGAAAGGCAATTTATGGAATGGGAGAAAATATTTGCAAATCATATACCTGATAAAGGGTTAATATTCAAAATATATAAGTAACTACACTCAGTCAAAAAAATCAATAATCTGATTAAAAAATGGGCAAAAGACATGAATAGAAATTTCTCCAAAGACATGCGAATGACCAAGAGGTAGATGAAAAGGTGCATAACATCACTAATCAACAGGGAACTGCAAATCAAAACCACAATGAGATATCACCTAACATCTGGTAAGATGGCTATTATCAAAAGAAAAAAAAAAAAGATAAAAAGTGTTGGCAAGGATGAGGAGAAAAAGGAGCCCTTACACACAGTTGGTGGGAATGTAAAATGGTGTGGTTGCTATGGAAAACAGTATGGAGGTTTCTCAAAAAATTAAAACTATAACTACCATATGTTCCATTAATTTCACTTCTTCCCATTTATTAAAAAAAATTGAAGTCAGGATCTCAAAGAGATATCTTCACCCTTATGTTCATTGCAGCATTAATCATAATAGCCAAGATGTAGAAACAACCTAAATACCCATCAAGGAATGAATGGATAATGAAAATATGGTATAGACATACAATGAAATATTCTTTAGCTTTAGAAAAGAAGGAAATCTTGCCATACACAAGAACATTGAAGAACCTTGAGAACATTATAAATAGAATAAGCCAATCACAAAAGGATGCACCCTGCATGAATCCATTTACATGAGGTATCTAAAATAGTCAAGTTCATAGAAGTAGAAAGTAAAATGGTTGTTGACAGGAGCTGGGAGTTGCTTTCAATGAATACAAATTTTCAGTTATGCAAGATGATAAAGTTCTAAAGAATTGCTGTACAAAATTGTGCTTATAATTAATACTGTACTGTACCCTTAAAATGTAAGTGGGTAGATCTCTTGTTTTCTCTTTTTACCACAGTCCAAAAATTAAAAAATAATGATTTAGACCAATTATTTAAGAAAAAAAATCTTGCTTCAAATGAAGTCAACTTTGAACCTTAACCTTAACACTAAAACTGAAAAAAAAAAAAAAAAAAGAATTGCTCTAGTTGAACTAAAGCTGAAGGACTGGAACCCATATGCAATTGGCCTTTCTCACCTCCTAATATAGATAATCAATTATTTGCTGACTCAATTCTTGATTATTTAAATTGAATAATTTTATAATTATTTTCTTGGGTTCCTATAGCACATTTTGAGGCAAGGACCTAGATAAAAACCTTTAAGGGCTGTACCAATGGTATATACAAAGTACAATGAGAGCTTAGCAGAGGATGGAATTATGATGGCTTGGGGGAGTAACTATGGAGAATCAAGGAGATCTACAGAGAGAAAATTATTAATTACATAACAGAATCATAGTTTTTTACCAATCCATTCTGCCCTCCTTTCTAGAGCTGGGATTGGCATTGAAGAATGTCTAACTTTCTCTTTTTATAGAAATAGAAAATTAAGCCTTGTGGAGTTAAATGACTTGCTCAAGGTGAAACAAGTACTTAGTGAGTGGAAAATATTTAAATAAATGATTATTTTTCAATATCATGAAATCAAACAAAGGTAAATGCTATTATATACTAAGAGATTTAAAAGCTAAGCCTCTTAGTAAAAAAAGAAGCTTGATTTTTCTAGTGTTTGAGAGAGATTCACATGATTAAAGATTTCTTTCAGTGGTGTTATCATATACCTATCATATGCACACACATAACACAAAACAAAAAAAAAACTTATTAAACAAGCAAGTTGGAATGCAATCAATTAATGATCTGTTGCTTGACTAAACCAACATATTATCCATCTGGGTTTTATGTACAGACATAGGTTAGAATAAGATCAACTCATTGGGAGCACTTTCATTCTTTTGGACATTGGTACTTGACTGAGATCAATTTTGTCCCCCAGGGGACATTTGGCAATGTCTGGAAACATTTTTTACTTTCAGAACAGAGGGAAGGTGAGGTTCCTACTGGCATTTAGCCAGGGATTCTGCAAATTATCCTACAATGCACAGGACATGCTCTCACAAAGAGTAATTTAGCCCTCGATGTCAATAGTGCCAAAGCTGAGAACTACTGCTCTACCACATAGGTATTTCAAAACAAATGTTATTAACACAGTCCTTTTACTTCATTGGTAGAATCTATTTTTCCCTATAGATGAGTATATTTATTTGTTTTGTAAGTAATCATTATTTTCTTCAAAACGAATTATAAACGAGGGTAACAAGGTAAAGCTTGTTCTAAGTTGTGAATATTTTTTTCTTGATCCTAAAGTTTTAAGTCTTTCTACCATTAACTTATTCATCATGAATAAAAATGTGTGGATATCATCTCTCTCAATTTGCATTTTATCAAATTGCACATTACAGAGACATCGGGTGGAATTACAGTGGACTTTATTTCATATTATGCATGTACTTCCTGCTCATTTATACTCTGAGCTCTTCAGGGTATGATGCACCCATCCAAACCCAGAGATAGCTTGAGCTCTCCTTTTCAGGACAATACAGAGATGGCTGAGCTCTCTGTTTTGATAGTAGTTTTAAGCTCCTGGAACTATTAGGTATGAAACGGACACAAGAAAGCCCTGAAATCATGGGATGTGCACAGAGCTTGTTCTACTTTCCATTTTACCAATCCCCACGCATATTAGTCCTGTGTTTGTACCTTATGCTAATGAAGATCAGTGAAATTAGGAGGGATATGGATGCTTCCAACTTGGCAAAACTTGGAGAACATCAAGCAATCCCACCCCCTCAACCTTACACCCCTGGTCTCTTCTACTGAATGGCATGTATATTTCAGGTTTCTCTTTTTCCTCCTCCCCCTCCCCTTCTCTTCCCCCGTTCTCTTCCGCTTTGTTTTCTATTTCATCATCATCTCCCTGGAAGACAGCATGTTTCCAATTTTTTCACTGACTTAATTATGCCTTAAAGTAATATGTTTATTATTATTATTATTATTATTATTATTATTATTGCTTTGTTTTGCTTTGTTCTGTTTTGATTTTGGCAGGCAGCTGGTACAGAGATTGAACCCTGAACCTTGGTGTTATCAGTACCACACTCTAATCAACTGAGCTAACCAGCCAGCCCATTATGTTACTGTTTACACAAGAAAATATAAACAACACTAAGAATCATAAGTCTGCTACCTTCTATGTATATTTCCTAAGTAACTTTAATAAAAGTGGTTGAAAATCCTGTGGAAATTATATCCTAACAGAAACCTGTCTGTAGCTCAAATGTCACTCTGGTACATTATAACTATGGCACAACCTTTTTAATAGCTTTATTATACAGGGCTAAAATACTTACCATTAAAAGCATTTCATAGTATTATTTGGAATTGGGTATTTTGTCTAGATAAGCAAATATCTATGTAAAAAAAGAGGACATTTTTAAAGAAATATACATAAATTTAAGTGCCTTCATATATGCAGCAATAACCATTCTGACTGTCTTAACTATGTAAGAAAACAGGAAAGCATTTTCTATTGCCACTTCAGTGTATTAAAAAGCTTTCCCCTGAGCTTTCAAAGAAAAGGAATGTTATCATGGTAATTGGATAGTCTGTGACAACATGTTATAATTTCTTTATTAATTATGATTCTTAATGTAGAGAAAATGGAATCTCAGTGTGTTTGAATTCAGTTGCCCTGCCAAAGTTAATTGCTTCTCAAGAGATGCCAACCTTGCAGTGTGCTGGGAGTGTGAAAAAGAACAACTGCTGACTTTAGTATCTTCTTTTCCAGTGAGTTAACATTTTTCATGTAATTAGCCCCAGTGTTCTTTTTAGATTAACAGATAAACTAATAATATGTTATGTTTTAAAAGAAGGAAACAACAGGAAAGGAAGAACATAACAAGGAGCATTTTTAAAGGGCATAGACTCATTACAATAAACACATTTAAACGGAAGTGCCAGCTTAACCTTTACAAAAGTATATTTACCTTTTGATGTACTACCCCAAATAAGCAGCTTAACATACTGGACAGTTAGACATTTGTTTAAGTAACTTATGGGGCTTATTCATAAGAGGTAATTTTGTATTATCTTTCAGATTATATTTTATGCATAATGTATCCTCTTATAATAAAATCATTTTACTAAAAGCAACAACTAAAATTGCCAGGTATCTAGGTCCTGATAAAAGTGTGTTGCTGACAAATGATATTCTAGAAGATTAGATGGTGTAGGGGGCTTTCAAATTATTTCTTCCTCTAACCTAACTTCTTTAATATCTAACCTTATTATCAAGTAAAATCACCAGAAACCTATGTAGGGGTGAGAAAAACTCCACCTCTATCCTGATAGGGTTCCGGCTGGGTCTGAGAATTACATTGACATAACATAGATTAAAAGGAGAAAAGCGTAACACAAGTTTTACATGGCGTAGGAGTCCTCATAAAGAAATAAAGACCCAAAGAAGCAGTTAGAGTCATTTATTTACTGAATTGGAGTAAACTGAAAATGTGGCAAGGCAAAGGGGCTTGGGCTAGGTAAAGAAGTAGCTAGGAAGATAAGGGTTAGTTTAACAGAGCTTGCTTGTACAGATATTCCTTCAGCCTCAACTTTCTCATCTTTGATGATAAAGATACTGCATCTTTCTAGTATAGGGAAGGTATCTTTCACATGTGAATTTCATGTTCTGCTTTTAAGAAACAGCACAAACGTCAAAGTGATCTTGTACCTGCTGCTTTTCAAGTTCCTTTAACTTAAATAATCAATATATCAGAATAGAATATTTTAACTTCTTCACCTACATACTGAAGGTCTAATGCCATAATCCCCTGTAGAAATAATTACAGTGATTTACAATTTAACACTGTAGTTTTTATTTATAGTCAATAAATGTGTCCATTTGATGCAATTTTCTATAGTTTTTAAAAAACAGCATCAATGACACTCCCCATTACAGTATTTGATGCTCTTATAACGTACTCATGCAATAAATGTATTTTTAAGGTCACTACTAGGGTCGGGGAGTTCTTGATCTTGCTCAAGTGCTATGCTTCATTGTGCTGGCTGACAGGCATGTAACCTGACACATTTCCAGGTTTTGAGTGGGCAGAGTATGAATAATAGTAACAAAAACAATACACATTGAAGACATTAGATATTACATATTAAACATTTGAGTATAGGTCAAATTTACATGTTGTACATTTAATTGATTCAGATTTGGATTTGGAGTAACACAGAAAGTGAATATTGGGGTGAAAGTTAAAGTAACAAACAATTGTCACATAATTAAATCATTTATCAAAATAGCCAGCTCAAGCTCATCGTAATCAAATTATTTCAGTCTTCTGAATGAGTCTTAAATCTACCAGCTGTTAATCTGTTTAATTCTACGATAATTGGCCTCTATACATGCATCACCCATTCTCCCCCCACAACTGTGTAATCTCTCTTACATCCCCTAAAAAAATACGCCACAAAACAAAATTGTCTGCATAGACTTTGTGATAAAAAAAACTGTAGACACACTCAGAGTATCATGGAACTGGGAGATAGTTCCAAAATTTATTCAACCCAAAGCAGTCGTGTACTGGTAAATGGTTAATTAAAATGGCTTTTCAGAAATATAAAGCCCTGACTTGCGGTGTTTTCTTATTTCTGTAATATAAATATCCCCTTCGTGGCTGATTCCATGCTACCAGTATGTCACTAGTCATTGAACACAGAATTGGGAGAGATGAGTGCAGTTGGCTCTTGAGCTCCAGTACACCACTAGATCAAAGTGGTCACCATTTAATCTGGGTAGTACTGAAATGATGGCAGCAAATGGTGGTCTCTTGGCAGCCTATTTATCTGTTGAGTCATCTCTGCAATTGTATTCTTTCCATCTAACTGAGCTTTTGTCATTTTATGAGCTAATTTCATTTTATGTTATTTGGAGATGAAATTTGACTAGTTCACAGTATTTTTTATATTCAGATTTCCTGCCTTCAAAAGTCATTAAGTGATCTTCTAGCATTCTGTTTTGATACACTTAACTGAACCTGCTTTTATTTTTCTTGAAAGCCTGTATAGTATTTCTATACAACATTGTATATCATATTCAAACTATATAGTTTGACTTGATTTAGTAAGTTCAGGTTGCACTAGTTCTCACATCATTCACTAGCGCTTTTATCAACTGCATTAGTAAAAAACAAGTATTTTCAGTTTATTTCAATTTCCTTGTTAATCCTTGGCCAGATATTGGTACTCTTCTATGAACTTACCAGCATTCTTCACTTCCTTTTCTTCTTTTTGTTTTTCATTACCTGCCTTTCCTTTAGGTACCTGTCTCTATCACTGACTCTTTCACTAAAAAAATTGATTACGATTTTTTTAATAATAGATGAAATCTCAATGTACTAAGATGACACTACTGACTGATGATAGTAGCAGTGGTGATGAGCATAAAATAAGTTAGAGAGGTTTAAGTTTGAATAGTCTGGTAGTAGTGGGGCTTTGGGAAAATTGCTTACACTTCTTAAATATTTTTTAAAATTTCTTTAACATTTACTTGCACATTTTTGTGGGATACAGTGTGCTGTTTCGATACATGCATACACTGCACAATGATCCTTACAGTAGACAGCATAGTTTTGTGTATTTTAATCCACCACTTCTTTCCCCACCCCACCTCCACTCCCAGCCTGTGGTAACCATTATTATTCTACTCTCTACTTCTATGAGAACTAGTGTTTTTTGATTCCACATATGAGTGAAATCATGCGGTATTTGTCTTTCTGTGCCTGACTCACTTCACTTAACATGATGGTTTCCAGTTCTATCCATGTTGCTGCAAATGATAGAATATCATTTCTTTTTACAACTGAATAGCATTCCATTGTGTATACATATCATAGTTTTTTTATCCAGTCATCCATAGATGGGCATTTAGGTTGATTCCATCTCTTGGCTATTATGAATAGTGCTGTGATGAATATGGAAGCACAGGTGTCTTTTTCATATATTGATCTCATTTCCTTTGGATATGTACACAGTAGTGGGATAGCTGGGTCATAAGGTAGATCTGTTTTCAGTTCTCTGAGGAACCTCTGTACTGTTTTCCATAATGGCTGTACCCATTTACATTATCATCAACAATGTAGGAGGGTTCCCTTTTCTCCACATCCTCACCAGCATTTGTTATTTTCTTTCTTGTTGGTAATAGCCATTCTAACAGAGGTGAGATATCTCACTGTGGTTTTAAATTGCATTTCCCTAATGATTAGTGATTTTTAGCATTTTTTTCATATGCTTCTTGGCTATTTGTATGTCTTCTTTGGAGAAATGTCTACTCAGGTCCTTTGCCCATTTTTTAATTAGGTTATTTTTTGGCTGTTGAGTTGTTTAGGTTCCTTATATTCTGGATATTATCCCCATGTCTGATGTGTAGTTTGCAAATACTTTCTCCCATTCTGTAGGTTGTTTTTTCACTTTGTTGATAGTGTCCCTTGCTGTGCAGAAGTTTTTTCATTTGATGTAATTCCATTTGTGGATTTTTGTTTTAGTTGCCTGTGCCTTTGCAGTTTCACTCAAAAAAGCACTGCCCATCCAAATTGCTTAAACTTTTTGAAACCTAGTTCCCTTATCTGTAAAGGGCAAACAATATCTACATTTTGAAGTTGTTGTAAGAATGAAATAGTGTATGTATTCTTCCAGGCATATTATATTAATCGAATAAATTTTAATCACTAGAAGTAGTGGTAGTATTAGTAGTAAGGCTCACAGTGTATTATATTTTAGTAGAAATGAATGTACATTCTCTCGGCTTTCAATATATATCACATTCTTTTTTCTCAGTCACTTACATGACCTGTAGAGACCTGTTTGCCAGAATACTAGCTAGAGTTAGGGGAATATATTTTCTATGCAATCTCATTAGCACAAATGTTTCAAATTAATTAATTATTAAGGATCTTGCAAATACTATGTATGGCAAAAAGAACTGTGATGTTTAATTTTTGGTGTCAACTTGACTATATTAAAGAATACATAGAAACCTGGTAAAACTTTATTTTTGGGTGTGTCTATGAGGGTGTTTCCAGAAGAGATTAGCATGTAAGCCTGAGTGGACAATGGGAAAGATCCATCCTCAGTACAGACAAGCACCATCCAATCTACTGGGGGCCCGGAGAAAACAAAAAAAAAGAAGAAAAGGTGAAACTCTCACTCTATTTCTGCTGGAGCTGAGATACACTCTTCTCTCCTGTCTGTGAACATCCAAACTTGAAACTCTTCAGCTTTTGTGTTCTAGGACTTAACACCAGTGCACCCCTGTCTCTTTGGTCTTTAGCCTTGGACTAAATCACATCATCAGCTTCCCTGATTCTGACACTTCCAGACTTGGACTGAGCCCTGCTACCAGCATCCAGTTTACAGACAGCTTATCGTGGGACTCCTCAGCCTTCATAATCATGTGAGCCAATTTTCCTTTAAGCCCCATGTCATGTATTTATTATATACATATCCTATTGGTTCTGTCTCTCTGTAGAACCCTGACTCATTCAAGAACACTCCCCAATCCTTAAATGTGGTACATGTTTGCCTCCAGCAAATTAGAATACTTTAATTCATTACATCATAATTCTAGTTCTAATTACATGAAAATATTACAACACAACCGACATTTTCATTGTGAGCTCCCTTACAGTGAGAAAATATTTTTCTACCAGTGTCTGCCTAGTTGTGGTTTTCCAATATTTATTTCTGTAGTTTGGATTTGGTATCCATGTGTACTGTTGTTCATGTGCCCCTATGGTGCTAATCTAAATTAAGCAGGTCATTTTGAATACTATTTTTGCCTTACAAATTGTTTTGAGGGCCTTCCCAAATTAGTATCACTTGAAAACTTTTAGTATAGTTGCAAGAATTAATGACACTTGAAAATATTTTTTCTTCCTTTTTTCTTTTTTTTTTTTTTTGAAATTGTTTTTTAGATTTAACTGATTTTTTAACTAACAGTTAAAAATTGTATATATTTATCATGCACATGATGTTTTGATATATGTATATATTGTGGAATGGCTAAATCAATCTAATTAACACATCCATTACCTCACATACTTATCATTATTTTCATGGTAAAAACATCTAAAATCTACTCTCTGAGCAATTTTGAAGTATACAATACATAATAACACCTGAAAATATTGACTCTTGTTGAGCCCAGTATTACTTGACCATTCCATTGTGTCTTAAAGAAGTTTCAAAAGCTCATGCCATTAATAAGACAATAAAGCCACCCTGGATTTTTTTTTAATGTTTTATTTTCTGTGCTGCAGAAGACCTCCCTTAGTCTTCATGTTTGGTCCTGGATGCTAAGAAGAGCTATTGAAAAGGTTGTAATACTGCAGTTCAGAAGAAAGGAACAGAGCTATGTAATTGAGAAAATGCCCCCGCTTGAAATTGATATAGTGCCAAAAGTAGAAAGGTTTAAGAATCATATAATACAGGGGTTTAACAACCTACACACAGTGATAGAGAAGGGAAGATCAGAAAGCTTGGAAAGTATCAGGAAGTTGAGAGAGTTGTTCACAAAATCAAGTTACTGAAATAAATGAAAGACAACAGAAAGTCTCACAGAATGCAGGAAAAAGGTGAAAAAAAAATCAAAGTAAGAAAAAAGAAGAAAAAGAGAGACCTAGAAGGCGGGTCCAGGAGATACAATATACACACAATAGGAATACCTAAAACAGAGGACAAAGCAAATGGAGCTGGAACAGTAATTAAGGAACTAATTGAGGAAAATTTTCCAGAATTGAAGAGCAAACTAGATCTATAAATGGAAAAAGCAAAAAGGGTACCTTTAAAATTTGATGAAAAGAAAGCAACACCAAGCATATTCTGGTGGCATTTTTAAATTTCAAGGATAAAGAAAAAATTTTATAAGTATCCAGACAGAGAAAGCAAGTTACCTACAAAGGTGCCAAAGTCAGGCTGACCTCAGATTTTTCTCTTGCAACTCTAAATGCCAGAAGATGATGGAATAATATCTACAGAGATTTAAGGGAAAATAATTTTGAACCAAGAGTTACATACTACACCAAGTTATAATGTCTGTACAAAGGCAACTGGAAGACATTCTCAAATATGCAGGGGTTAAGAAAGTATGTCAACCAAGAACCTTCCCTGAAAAATTTGCTGAATGAAAAATTTACTGCAGCAGAGAACATGAACTAAAGTAACTCAAGAATAGGATGGCAATTGTATGAAAGAATGTTGGCTGGAGTAACTTGCCACAAGACAAGTATTATCCAAATTGTGAGAAACCAAAGAGACATAAATAAATCTATGGTGGTTCCACCCTGAAGCAAATCAAAATCCAGTATGACCTTAAGATAGCATCAAGGTTGGTAACAGAAATCAGATGGAGACTTGCAGCGTAGCTCCTGCATGGAATCCCCACAGTACACATCCCCCTCCCTCCTGCTTTTCACTTCCCATGTTCCATTCCCTCAATGCCCTCTTTAAAAACCCTTTAGTAGGGCTGGCCAGTCAGCTCAGCTGGTTAGAGCACAGCCTTATAATACCACCAAGAACACAGGTTCAGATCTCTGTACTAGCCAGCTGCCTTCCCCTGCCAAAAAAATGAAAAAAAGAAAGAAAACCTCTCAGTAAATCTGAGTCTTTGAGGTGGTTTTAGTCTGGCCATTCTTCTTCAAGTTTACCAGAGAGATAGATTAATCTAACATCTCTTCTCAAGTCTCCAGTATTCCTGAATAAAAACTGACTTCCTACTCTACCAACAATTTCAAATACATAAATAAATAAATTAAGCCACCCTGGAAGACCTGATTTCAAATTCAGAAATTGCTTCAGGCTTGGGCCATTCTCCTAAGCCCTTTTCCCCTACCCCAAACACTTTTTAACATTCCTCTTTTCTGCTCACTGATCTTTAGATTTGTATCAAGATTCAATTTTGTGCAAATACTTCCCACTCAGTAACATTAAATTTGGCTATTCAGATTTTGAACCCACTATTTTATTTGTTCTTGATTCAACTTCCTAGTTAAATTGGAGCACCTGCTAACTAAATTTTGAAATGCTCCTGAAATCAGCTTCCAGCACACTTGAACTTATGTGCTTGAAATTTGTTTTGATCATCAATATATACAGACTTGAAATAGTCATACAGAATTTTGGAAAAAAGGGTGCAACACAAACTATTTAACAATAAAAATATACTTTGCTACTTTTCCAAGTAAAATTTACAAAGAATATAGCAAGCAAAATTTTATTAAAATCTCTGAGGAATCAGTATTTTAGCCATAAAGATGAATATTTTAGAGCCTAACATTAATCTCATTATTGAAAATATTTGATGGTTGATAAAGACTTTAGCTCAAATTATAAAATTTTAAGGACTTCTTCATATTGGATTAAAATGCAAAATTATTTGGAAGAACAAAGCATACATTAAATTTAGTAATGTGTATCAGCACTAACTATGTAATTTGACACAACTCTTATTAAGGTATAGTCAAATGCAACATTATTTGTAACAGAAAGCATATTACAGAATAAACACACATATAAAAAAATTTAACCTTTTCTATATATTTGTGAATTTTTCAGTTTTCCTTTTGCTATTGATTTCTAGTTTTATTCTATTGTGGTCATAAAACATATTTGGTATGATTTCAATCTTCTTAAATTTGTTAAGACTTGTTTTATTACCTAACATGTGATCTATCCTAAAGAAAAATCCCTGTGTACTTGAGAAGAATGTGTATTTGGCTACTATTGGGTGCAATAATCTTTATATATCTGTTAAGTTCATTTGGCTTTTTGTGTTGTTCAAGTCCTCTGTTTCCCTATTGATCTGTCTGGATGTTCTTTCTGTCCTTTATCAAAAGTGGGGTATATCTCCCAACAAAGAAAATCCCAGAAAGAGATGGCTTCACTGGTGAATTTTACCAAACATTGTAAGAAGAATTGATGTCAATACTTCTCAAACTCTTCCAAAAAACTGAAGAGAGGAAAACATATCTAAACTTATTTTATGAGGCCATCTCATACCAAAGCCAGGCAAAGACACTAAGAGAAAAGAAAACTACAGGCAAATATCCCCAATAAACATAAATGCAAAAATTCTTAACAATATACTAGCAAACCAAATCCACAAAACACTAAAGGATCATACACCATGACCAAATGCTATTTATCCCTAGGATGCAAGAGGATTTCAACATGTGAAAATCAATTCATGTGATATACTACATTAACAGAATGAATGATAAAAATTATATGGTCACCTCAATAGATGAATAAAAGCCCTTCCAAACTTCAACAACCTCTCATGATAAAAGCACTCAACAAACTACAAATAGAAGGAAATTAACTCAACATAATAAAGGTCATGTATGAAAAACTCAGAGATAACATCATACTCAATGGTAAAATACTGAAAGTTGTTACTCTAAGAACCAGAACAAGGTAAGGACTCCTACTCTCTCCACTTCAGTTCAACGTAGTACTGGAAATCCTAGTCAAAGCAATTAGTCAAAAAAAAAAAAAGGAAAAGAAGAAAAGAAAAGAAAAGTAAAAGAAAGAAAGGAAAGGTACCCATACTGGAAAGGAAGAGGTAAAATTGTATCTGTTTGCAAAATGACATGATCTTACATATAGAAAACTCTAAAACCTCCTGTGAGGAAAATGTAGTCAATACAGTCAAGCCCCCTAACCTCATATCTGGCTGGGTATGATTCAGCACATGTGTTGTAAACAAGTTATTTAAGAGTAGTGTAACTGCACATGTGTGCCCATATACTCCTTGGCTCATTGCCACTATTGTGTACTTTTGTTATAAAGACAACAGCTCTGAACTGCTGGCCAGCAGAGCTCACATCAGAATAAAATATTTCTACCCTGTCATTGGCTACCAGAGTCTTTTTTCAACCATCTGACTCATGATCTGCAGAGGACGGGGCAGATGGGTCTGTGATCCAGCATGACACCTCCATTAAAAAAAAAAATGTTAGAGCTAATAAGCAAATTTCATAAAGGAGCAGTAAACAAAATCAACACAGAAAAATCAGTTGTGTTTCTATAAACCAACAACAAATGATCACAATTGGAAGTCAGGAAAACAATAGCACTAAAAAGAAAATACCTAGGAAAAAACTTAACTAAGGATGTGAAAGACTTGTATAGTAAAAATTACAATAAAATGTTAAAATAAATTTAAAGACACAAAAATGGAAAGATATACTGTGTTCATGGATTGGAAGATTTAGTATGGTTTAAATGCCCATACCACCCAAAGTAATCTACACATTCAATTCAATCAAAATCCCAGTGGCAGAAACAGAAAAAATAGAAATTGAAAAAAAAAATCTAAAATTCATATAGAACCACAAAAGGCCAGGAATATCTAAACAAATCTTGAGAAAGATGCTGGAGTCCTCATATATCCTGATTTTAAAATATATTACAAAGCTACAATAACAAAAATGGAATGAAACTGTCATAAAAATAGATACATAGACGAATAGAAAAGAATAGAGAGCCCAGAAACAAATCCACACACACATGGTCAACTACTCTTCAACAAGGGTGCCAAAAATACAAAACTAGGAAAGGAAAATCTCTTCAATAAAATGGTTCTGGAAAAACTTGATATCCACATGCAAAAGAATGAAATTGGACCCTTGTCTTGCATCATATACAAAAATTCACTTGAAATTGATTAAAGACTTAAATGTAAAATGTGAAATTGTAAAACTCCTGGAAGAAAATATAGGAAGAAAGCTTTATGACATTGATCTTGACAATGATTTCATGGATATGACCTGGCAATAAAACCAAAACCAAAAAACCTCTGTACAGTATGTATTAAAACAACATAATTCACCCCCACACACAAATAAATATAAATAAAATTGAAAAAAAAGAAAAAAGAAAAGTCTGGGTCTGACTACTATGTTGAATTTACTCATAGCTCAAAATGGATAAAAAACCTAAATTTAAGACCAGAAACTGTGAAACTACTGTAAGAAAATATGGGGAAAACACAAAATGGGAGTGGACAGTGCCTTTTTGAACAAGACTACAAAGGCACAGGAAACTAAAGCAAAAATGAATGTGAGTACATCAAACTAAAAAGCTTTCACACAGCAAGGGACACAATCAACAAAGTGAAGAGACAACCTACAGAATGGGAGACAGTTTTTGCCAACCGTACATCAGACGGGGGGATAATATCGAGAATATATAAGGAACTCAAACAACAGCAAAAAAACAAATAACCAGATTTAAAAATGGGCAAAGGACCCATATAGATATTTCTTTAAAGAAAACATACAAATGGCCAACAAGCTCAGGAAAAAATGCTAAAAATCACTACTAATCATCAGAGAAATGCAATTAAAACCACAATGAGATATTATCTCACCCCTGTTAGAATGACTATTACCAACAAGAAAGAAAATAACAAATACTGGTGAAGATGTGGAGAAAAGGGAACGCTACTACATTGTTGATGGGAATGCAAATGGGTACAGCCATTGTGGAAAACAGTCCAGAGGTTCCTCAGAGAACTGAAAACAAATCTACCTTATGACCCAGCTATCCCACTATTGTGTACATATCCAAAGGAAATGAGATCAATATATCAAAAAGACACCTGCACTTCCTTGTTCATGACAGCATATTCACAATAGCCAAAAGATGGAATCAACCTAAATGCCCATCTATGGATGATTGGATAAAAAACTATGATATGTATACACAATGGAATACTATTCAGCTATAAAAAGAAATGCCATTCTATCACTTGCAGCAACATGGATAGAACTGGAAACCATCATGTTAAGTGAAGTGAGTCACGCACAGAAAGACAAATACCACATGATCTCACTCATTTGTGGAATCTAAAAAAGAAAAGAAAAGAAGGGCCAGCCTGTGGCTCACTCCGGAGAGTGTGGTGCTGATAACACCCAGGCCATGGGTTCAGATCCCTAATAGGGATGGCTGGTTACCTCACTTGGGAGAACGTGGTGCTGACAACACCAAGTCAAGGGTTAAGATCCCCTTACCGGTCATATTTTTTTAAAAAAGGAAAGGAAGAGAAGTGGTTCTCCTAGAAGTAGAGAGTAGAATAATGGTTGCTAAAGGCGGAGAGTTGGTGGGGGTGGGGAGGAAAAGGGTTGCAGTAATGGGTAAAATAGTACAATTTTTTATAATCACCTATGTAATTACCTTTACCAATGCTCTTCATTTCTTCATGTAGATTTAAGTTACTATCTAACGTCCCTTCATCTCAGCCTGAAGGATGCCCGTTAGCATTTCCTATGGGGCAGGATTGCTAGTAATGAATTCTCTGTTTTTGTTTCTCTGGGAATGTAACAGATAAGCCTATATGGAGAAGTAAAATATAGATATAAATCCTTCACACCTGGGATTAGGCAGTGTTTTAGGTATGACACTAGAAGCCTAAGCAACAACAAAAAATTGTATAAATTGGACTTTATTAAAATTGAAAACATTGTGCTCAAAAAGAGACTATCAGGAAATGAAAATTCACAGAATGGGAGGAAATATTAGTAATTTATACAGCTTAAAAAAGTAGTATCCAGAGTAAATAAATAAATAACTCTTTAATCAACTCAATTATAAAATGAGTGAATAACTTGAGTAGACATTTCTCCAAAAGAAGACATACAAATGGCCAGTAAACACATGAAATGATGCTCAACATCATTAGTCACTGGCAAAATCAAAATCAAAATCACAGTTACATAGCACTTCCCACCCACTACTTATGTTTATACTAAAAAAGAGGAACATTAACAAGTGTTGGTGCAAACGTGGAGAAATTTAGGTTGGGTTTTAAAACTGAAAGAGTATGGCTTTTTAAAATTCCCAGTTTGTTGAAAGCATGATGTTAACCTAGGCTTTGAAAAAATTGCACTCAAATACTTATAGAAATATTGACATTCAAAAATAAAAGAGATATAAGGAAATAGAACCTTTATGGTACACAATTTTATACACAAGGCTTATAAACATTATCAGTAGGCATAGAAAAACTAAACATTAAAATGATGTCCTGAAATAGGAGATTGGTTACATACATGATTATGGATCCTTACCATGAAGTACCAGCATCCATTAAGGACATTTGTGAATAGTTTGATGTAAGTAAATGCTAATGGTATACCGTATAATGTTAAAATGTACAAGCATGATACAAATACATATTTTTTTCTTACATGTGTTCTACACAGACACATGGAAAGATAATGGAAGACAAAGCACGTGAATATTCATAGTGATTCTCGGTGGTGCATATCAGAACAAAAGTGAATAAAGTTTCAAAATAAGTATAAAAAGAGATATAGCTTAGTCCTTCATGACTAGGCTTACTTTATTTTTATAATACTTGTATAGGTACTAACAAAACTTTATATTCTCTCTCACTTTTGTACTCTCACTCTCTCTCTCCACCATTGTTTTGATGAATGTATAAATTAAGTTGTTACTGTATAGGATGAAAGCATTTTTATGGAGCCATGGATTTCAAATTCAGCACCTGACAATTTCCAGAGATATCACTTTCAATATTCAGTGAACTAAATATAGTTTCATTTGTAGAGGGAAATTATTATGGTCAAGAATACCTCAGTGTAAAATATGGGCATAGAAGTTTCCTTCAGGTATGTACAAAGGTTGATATTTTCAACAACATAGCAGATTGCTAACCACAAATCTCCATTTTAATAACCTTATCACCAGGCACAGCTGAGGTCATCAATACACTGTGAAAGAGGCTTCATTCAAATACAGCATTAAGGGAGTATGCTAGATGTGAATGAAAGAATGGGAACTTTGGAGTTAAGCTGGCTGGGCTTTAAATACTTAGATTTCGGGTTCCTTTAGCACTTTGCACAGTGCTTGGGCCACATAGTGTGCGTCTAAGAAATGTTAGTCACCTGCCCCACCGAAGGAAATCAGCAAAATTTTCACAATGGTACTACTATGTAATCAGGCACAGAGCCAGGCATGAAAAATTTAATCATGAAAATACATAAATCATCACTACCTAGTATGACAAACAAAATGTGTCAATTAAAAATAAATAAAATAATAAAAATTAAAATCCACTGTGATAAGTGACCCTGGCTTTCTTTCTGTTCCTCACAAACTCCAAGCCCCTCCTGCCATTGTACTTTATTACCTCTGCCTGAAATACTTTTACTTGACCTTCTGGTGGCTCTCTCTCCCTTGTTTCATACAGACCTCTATTCTCATTTTACCACCTTAGAGATGTTCCCTTAATCGCCCTATTTAAAATCATCACCCTGCACCCTCTTCTCTATCATAACATCTAATTATTATCCTTGTATCATTTTTCACTATGAAGTTATCTTATTCATCTACTTATTTTTTTACTTGTTTATTTTATATTCTCCCAACTAAGGCATAAGCTCTGTAACAGCATGGATGACCCTGTCTGTCTTGTCCACTAGCTCCTACTACAGGACCTGGCACTTAGTAAGCATTCAATAAGTATTTGCTGAATGAACGAATGAAATATCTAACTGCTAAGTGGGCAGGGGCAAGGGTAATCAGTGAAGTATCCGAGAAGAGGTGATATTTGAACTGGGTCTTGAAAAAAGGGCAATTTACCAAGCAGAGAAAACTGGGTATGATCAATCAGCACGTATTTACTATTTTTAACCTTGGAAAGAGTTAATGCATTTTACTGTATTGTAATATTAATATTTTAGTTATACAATCCACTATATTTCTCTGAAAATTTTGTCATTTCTCAAAAGTTGGTCCGAGTGCTGTTAAATTCCTTATTCTTATTTAACTTATTTTATTGGCATATTTTCAGCTCTGAGCAATCTGCTTTGATAAAAAGATTCTTACAAGACTACTACACAGATACTTAAAATGATACATTGTTTTAATTCCATATGTTTTGGATGTTATTCCATAATCCCATATATCACATGACTGTGAATTTAACACAATTACAACAAAATATAAAATAGTTACAATATCTTGGTTCCTACTGACATAAAACCCACATTATGATTAATGAGATCCCATGCTTGGGGTTACCAAACACAGAACCAAACATTCTTTAAACAGAACAAAATAGAGAAATTTTTTTCCCCATTTTGTACTATTTAATAAGAAAGGCCATCCTTTCCATGGAAATATAATATAGTTTAATCACCAACTATCTGTAAACATGAGCTTAAGTGACAAAATCAAAAGAAGTTGATTTAAGTCAAGGACAAAACCAGTCAGAAAAGTTAGAGCCAAAACATAACTCTAAACTTAAAGAGGAATTCAAACACTGATTACTGTCAAACCTAAATCATAGCCTTGAGAGGTTTCCAATGAATTTCAAATACACAGAACTGTAACTCAGTAACTAGAATGATTTATTCTGTGACTTTTTAAAACAAACTAAAATGTTATTAGTTGTCCAAGGGAGAAATAACTCATTCATCCTGACTTAAAATATATTTGTTGTCCAAAACTAAAGTTTCCTTAGATAAAATGATTTCTATTGTCTCCTATGTTTGATTAAATATTTGTATTTTTGGCCCATCTCAGATTGTTTTTGTGAGCATTATGTCCCTGATCCAAATACTGAAAATATTGCTCTATATTAGGTATGACAGATAGGATGGCTAAGAAAAAAGGAGATGCACATTTCATATTTGTTACAGTCTGATAAAACATTAAATGTATTCTGCTTGGTTTCCACTACGCTAATGATAAGCGTGGGTCAGCTGTCACCAGCAATAACTAATCAGTGAAAATGTAACTTTTTTGTGCAGAATTTTATTCATATATAACACAAAAAATAGAAATCATAGACTTCTAATTTGAAATTCATATCTATTTTATTCTATAGTTTTATAAGCAGGTTTAATATTCCTTATTGATGTGCATTTTAATTATAAAATGAATTAGCTAATGATAAATGTATGTAAGTGCCATTTAATTGGAAAAAAGTTATTAATGAAATGAGTGGAATTTCTTACCTAAAAGGTTGCCTTTGCTGTGGTTTGAATGTTTGTTCCCTCCAAAACTTACGTTGAAATTTAATTGCCATTTTAACACTATTAAGAGGATCCTTTAAGAGGTGTTTAGGCCATGAGGGCTCTGCCTTCATGAGTGAGATTAATACTGAAATAAAAGGGCCAGTTCAGGCTTCTTCTCTCTTTTTGCCCTTCTGTCTTCCACTATGAGATGATGCAGCAAGAGGGCCCTCATCAGATGCCAGCATCTTGATATTGGACTTCCCAGCCTCCAGAACAGTGAGTCAATATATTTCTGTTCATTATAAATTACCCAGTTTGTGGTGTTCTGTCATAGCAGCACAAACAGACTAAGACATCTTCTTTGAGATAGAATATTACTAATCTACTAATGTATTTACCTAAGTCTAACTTTATTCTATGTTGTATTTTTATTAAATCAGTTGTTAGATTAACAGACTACAGGACTGGTTTTCTGTAAGTTTTTGAAACTTATTTATAAATATCCTCCAAAGATTGATATAACAGTGAAGAATATGAATATGTTGCCTCTCCTTGGGTGCATTTTTACCAGTTTATGACTTGTGATGAAATGCACCTGTATCCTACAGTGTCTGAGGAACAATAATTAGGCTAAAAAATAGGTAACAATATAGAATGTTGTTTGCAGTGGATTTTTAAATTTTCTATTAGTTTATATTTGCTTACTACCAAAATCCTAAAAAATTTTCTGATGTATTATGATGATCATCATAAGGAAAGATCAAATGGTGCCAGTGGAAAGTGACTTACCTCTACCACCTGACCATCAACCAATCCAGCATGCGGAAAGCAAAAGCGACTGAACCCTTCCTCTGAACACCTAGAAGTCTTTATAACATAAATTGAAAGTATACTGATAGGTTCAGTCCAATTCACAAATGCACTTACATGCACCAGGCATTTTTCTAGGTGTGGTCATACATACAGTGATGAACAGAATGGTGTATTCCCTGAAGGAAACCTAGTCTAGTGGGGAAACGAGAATCCTACATACTGCACCATTAGTTCTAGATGATGATGTCTTTGAGCTTGGCAATGGAAGGTTGGGCAAGAGATTTATTATCAGCTGCTATTATAAGCAATGGCTAGATACTTAACAACTGTGGCAATAGATGGAGACCATTCATGTCTTTGAATTACTTATAAATCAAACATGTATTATAAATACATTGTGTATACAATGAAACTATATTTACTTTATTACTTTTTCTGTCAATTTGTGCTGAAGTTATCAAAACTGTTTTATAAAATAATCCCTAATTTATTTGAATCATGCTCCCCTTCCTTCTCTATTCCATATAGAAAAGGGAAGTTGGAGGTAAGCATTGAGACATAAGAATTAAGGGGAAAAAATAGAACTGACTATAACTTTGTTAATTTTGAATATGAGTATGTCTACTGATACAACCCCAAAATCAATGTTTAAAACAGGAACTTAAACTGTAAATTACAATGGCAACCACAGGCCATTTTGAGCATTTCTAGACACACTATAATTACAAGTTAATAACTTATATATCTCAACATAAAGGACATAAACTTATGTCAAGTTTTTCCACCTAAGTTCTTCACATTTTTGGCCAGATAATTTTGTCTGTTGGGGGTGACTATTTAGTGACTTTTAGGATGTTTATCAATGTCCCTGGACTTTACCCACTAGATACCAGTAGTTCTCCCTTAGTTTCAACAACCAATGATGTTCCAGATATTGCCAAATATCCCCCAGGAGGGTGAGAGAAATCACCTGCGTTTGACAACTGCAGACTTAGATAAAACACACATATGTCAGGGCACTACATATATTTATTTTGAACTTAATGCTTTCCTCCTAAGATTGGGAACAAGACAAGATGTCCACTCTCACCACTTCTATTCAGTATTGTACTAGAGGATATAGTCAGTGCAATCAGGTAAGAAAAATAAATAAAAGGCATCCAGATTGGAAATGAGTAATTAAAAACTGTTATATTTGCGGATGACATTATCAACTATGTAGTAAATCTGATGAAATCTGCAAAAATGCTACTAGAACTAAAAAGTGAGTTTAGCAAATTTGTAAGTACCAGACAAGTTAATAATGATAAATTGTGTCTGTAGACTAGCAATAAACAGCACAAAGATAAAATTAAGAAAATTTCATTTATAACAGCAGCAAAAAGAATAAAATGCCTACAAATAAATTTAACAAAAGAACTTAAAACTGAAAAAAGAGTGGTTGAAAGAATATCTAAATAAATTTAAAGACATCCCATGTCTCTGAACTGAAAAGCAACATTGTTATGATGGTGTAATGGTTAATTTATTTGCAAATTTGACTGGTATATGGAGTGCCCAGATTAAACATTATTTCTGGGTATGTCTGTGAGGGTGTTTCTGGATAATATTAGTATTTGAATTGGCAAATTCAATACAGTAGATTGCCCTTCCCAATGTGAGTGAGCATCGTTCAATCTATTGAAGGCATGAACTTAAAAACTGAATGAAGAAGGAATTCACCCCTCTTTTTTCTGCCTCACTGTTTGAACTGGGACGTCATATTTCATCTTCCCCTGCACTCACACTGGGATTTACACCATCCACTCCCCTGATTCTCAGGCCTTCAGGTTCAGACTGAATTACTCCTATTGGTTTTGTTTCTCTGGAGAACCCTAACACAGATGGTGGTACTGATAGTGGCTCTAGACAAATAGAATGTTCAAGATGAGTTTTCTGAATTGGTTGTGGAGTTTCTGAAATTAGCTGTACTAGATTTAAAGATGATAATGATTCTATTTCCAGTAGTAACAAGAGCACTGATAGCAATGGAGTAATCTGGCAATAGAAATACACAAAATATCTTTATTGGATATTCCTAACCAATAACTTATGAGAAGGAGTTGGGTGACTCTGTTTATGATACTTTTGAACATTTTTTGAAAACTAGGGAATATTATGACATTGACTGGTTGCTTTTAATACTGTTGGACTAAGTGGTGCAAGAAATGAATGAATTCAGGGATTCAAATTAACAGTTCAAGTGCCACATGAATAACCTAAGAGGTTCTATATGTGCCCTGAAGGAGACCTTTAAATCAGGGACTTGGAAGAAATGTGACTGGAAGATCGATGACAGAAATTTGTGGGAAGAGGTATGTGGGTAAACCTCTCTGAGTGGCCAAAAAAGGGAAAATATTTGTGTCCCATATGCATGTTCACCAAAGGGTTACCTCAACAGAAACGATTGTTAGTAACCAAGTGAGTAGAATAACCCATTCTGTGGATATTAGCCAGCCTCTTTCCCCAGCCACCCCTGTCATTGCCCAGTAAGCTCATAAAGAAGTGGCCATGGTGACAGGGATGGAAGTTATGCATAAGCTCGGTGGCATGGGCTTCCACTTATTAAGGCTGACCTGGATATGGACACCACTGTATGTCCAATGTGCCTGCAATATAGACCAAAATTGAGCCCTGATATGGCACCATTCCCCAGAGTGATCAGCTAGCTAGCTGATGGCAGGTTGGTTACAATGGGCCACTCCCATCACTGAAGGGGCAGCATTTTCTCCATACTGAAATAGACACTCTGGATATAGATTTCCCTTCTCTGCATGCAATGCTTCTGCTAAAACTACCATCTGTAAACTTACAAAATGCCTTATCCACCATTACGGTATTCCACTCAGCCTTTCTTCTGACCAAGACTTCCACTTCACAGCAAAAGAAGATTGGCAGTGGGCCCAGGCTCATGGAATTCACTGCTCTTACCATTTTCCCTACCATCCTGAAGCAGCTGGCTTAATATAATGGTGGAATGGCCTTTTAAAGACTCATTTACAGTGCCAGCTAGGTGCCAATAACTCGTAGGGCTGGGGTAAGGTTCTCCAGAGGCTGTATATTCTCTGAATCGGCATGCAATGTATAGTGCTGTTTTTCCAATAGCCAGAGTTTACAGGTCCAGGAATCAAGGGGTGGAAATGGAAGTGGCACCACTCACTGTTACCCATAATGACCCACTAGCAAAATTTTTGCTTCCTATTATGTGATTTTCAGCTCTTCTGGTCTAGAGTTCTTAGTTTAAGAGGAAAAGATGTTTCTACTAGGATACACAGCGATGATTACATTGAACTGGAAATTAAGACTGTCCCCAGGCCACTTTGGGCTCCTCATGCCTCTGAATCGATTGGCAAAGAAGGTTATGGTGTTGGCCAGGATGATTAATCCTGACTACCAAATGGAAATTGGACTACTACTCCCCACAGGAGACAAGGAGGGGTATGTCTGGTATACAGAAGATCTCTTAAGGCACCCCTTAGTATTAAATGTCCTGTGATTAAAGGCAATAAAAAACTATAACAATCCAATCCAGACAGGAATACTAATATCTTAGACCCTTCAAGGATCAAGGTTTGAGTCACCCAACCAGGTAAAAAGCCATGACCAGCTGAGGTGCTTGCTGACAGCAAAGGGAATACAGAATAGGTAGTGAAAGAAAGCAGTTACAAATACCAGCTACAACCATGTGACCAGTTACAGAAACAAAAGCTGTAATTTTCATGAGTATTTTCTATTTTGCTATAAATACTGTGTGTGTAAGTGTCTTTGTTTTCCTTCCTCTCTTATTCCCCTATCATGTAACATAAGATGTATTGATTTTATATCATAGTTTTTAAGTATTATTAAATTTACATTGTAGTATTTAAGTTACAGAAAGGGGTTAGTGCATTTTCGGTTGTATACAGGATAGTTGTATCAAGTCAGATGAAATTATGACCTTATTATTGTCTTTATTTGGAGATTTTTTAAATTTAATTTAATTTTATCAATATACAATATAGTTGATTTTCATGTCCCTTTACCGATTCCTCCCTCCCCCCTTCCTCTCCCTCTTCCCACCCATCAACATATCTGTTCACTTGTCTTAATAAATTCAAGGAATTATAACTGTTGTGTCTTCTTCCCCACCCCACCCCCATTATTTGTGTATTTATTTCCCCCCTCCCACCTATCAACATCCTATCTGTTCACTTGTCTTAACAATTTCAAGGAATTGGGATTGTTGTGTCTTCTTCCCCATCCCCCCATTTGTTTGTGTATTTATTTATTTATTTTTAGCTCCCACAAATAAGTGAGAACATGTGGTGTTTCTCTTTCTGTGCCTGACTTGTTTCACTTAATATAATTTTTTCTAAGTCCATCCATGTGGCTGCAAATGGTAGTATTTCATTCTTTTTTATAGCAGAGTAGAATTCCATTGTGTAGATATACTGCATTTTCCAAATCCACTCATCTGATGATGGACATTTGGGCTGGTTCAAACTCTTACCTACTGTAAATAGTGCTTCAGTAAACATTGAAGAACAGGTATCCCTTCAACATGATGATTTCCATTCCTCTGGGTATATTCCCAGCAGTAAAATAGCTGGGTCATATGGTAGATCTATCTGTAATTGTTTAAGGAATCACCAAACCATTTTCCATAAAGGCTGCACCATTTTGCAGTCCCACCAACAATGTATGAGAGTTCCTTTTTCTCCACAACCTCACCAGCATTTTTCGTTCACAGTCTTTTGGATATTAGCCATCCTAACTGGAGTGAGATGGTATCTCAGTGTGGTTTTGATTTGCATTTCCCAAATGCTGAGTGATGCTGAGCATTTTTTCATGTGTCTATTGGCATTTGTATATCTTCCTTTGAGAAATGCCTATTCAGCTCCTTCGCCCATATTTTAATTGGGTTACTTGTTTTTTGTTTTTTTGGTTTTTTTTGGTTTTTTGTTTTTTTTGCTGTAAAGTTGTTTGAGTTCCTTGAATATTCTGGATATTAATCCTTTGTCAGATGTATATCTTGCAAATATTTTCTCCCACTCTGTTGGTTGTCTTTTAACTCTGTTAATTGTTTCTTTTGCTGTGTAGAAGCTTTTTAGTTTGATATAATCCCATTTGTTTATTTTTCCTTTGTTTGCCTGTCCATACTACTCAAAGTGATCTACAAATTCAATTCAATACCCATCAAAATTCTAATGATATTTTTCTCTGAAATGGAAATAACTATCTCAGCATTTATATGGAATAACAAAAGACCACGAATAGCCAAAGCAATTATGAGGAAAAAAAAAAATCTGGAGGCATAACACTACCTGAGTTTAAACTATACTACAAAGCTATAATAACCAAAACAGCATGGTACTGGTATAAAAACAGACAGATGGATCAATGAAATAGAATAGAGAATCCAGAAATCAACCTATATACCTACAGCCATCTGATCTTTGACAAAGGCACCAAGTCTACACACTGGGGAAGAGACTTCCTCTTCAGCATATGGTGCTTGGAAAACTGGATATTCATATGAAGGAGAATGAAACTAGACCTGCACCTCTCATCATATACCAAATTAACTCAAAATGGATTAAAGATTTAAATATACACCCTGAAACAATAAAACTCCTTAAATAAAACATAGGGGAAACACTCCAGGAAGTAGGATTGGGTACAGACTTCATGTATTTGGAGATTAAGTACAGGTTAAGAATGTTTGTGGGTGCCAAGTTGACAGGGAGTGTACTTATGGTAGTTAATTTTATGTGTCATCTTGACTTGGCCACAGAGTACTCAGATCAGACATTACTTCTGGATGTGTCCATGAGGGTGTTTCTGGATGAGATTAGCATTTGAATTGGTGGACTCCATAAAGTAGATTGTTCTCCCCATAGTGAGTGGGGGCATCACCCTACCCATTGAAAGATTAAATAGAAAAGGTGGAAGAAGGAGGAACTTTGCCCTTTTATTGCTGTTGCACTGTGTAAGCTAGGACATCTCTTCAGTCGTTGAACTTGGATTTACACCATTGGCTCCTCTGCTTCTCAGGTGTTTTGATTCAGACTGAATTACACCACCAGATTTCCTGGTTCTCCAGTTTGCAGATGGCAGATCATGAGACTTCTAAGCCTCCATAATCACTTGAGCCAATTTGGCATAATAAATCATGTAATTATGCACACACACACGTACACACACTATTTGCTTTGTTTCTTTGGAGAACCTTGACTAATACTGATGTCAATTCTCCTCAAATTGATCTACAGATTGAATGCAATCCCTAGCAAAACAGCAGAAATTGACAAGCTGATCGTAAAATTGATATGGAAATGCACAGGATCAAAAATAGCCTAAACGGCCTTGAAAAAGACAACAAAATCAGAGAGCTCACACTTACCAATTTTAAAGGTTATCACTAAAGTTCAAACATCAAGATAACATAATAATGGTATAAGGGTAGCCATGTAGATTAATAGAATAGAATATGAGTCCAGAAATAGATTGTAATATTTATAGTCAACAGATGTTTCACAAGGATGCCAAGAAATTTGACAAGGGAAACAATAGTTTTTTCATCAAAAGGTACTAGAACAATTGGATACCCACATAGAAAAGAATGATCTGGGGCCCCTTTATTACACATACTGAAAAATTAACTCCAAGTGAACCGCAAACCTAAATGTAAAAGCTAAAACTATAAAATGATTAAAATAAAACACAGAAGTATATCTTCCTGACTTTGGGTTAAGCAAAATGTTCTTATATACAATACCAAAGATTTCAAGTGTCAAAAGAAAAAAATAGTTAAATTGATCATCAAAATTAAAAACTTCTTTTTGAACGATACTGTAGGAGAATGAAAAGACATGCCACTGGCTAGAATAAAACATTTGCAAATCACTTACCTGATAAATTTCTTTCATTTACAATATTAAGAACTCTGAAGACTCAAGAGTAAAAAATGAAGCAACCTAATTTAAAAATCGGCAAAAGACATGAAGAAACATTTATTTTTGTTTCCAACTTTTTAGAAATTTTTATGTATGCATTTTTTATTTATATTTTTATTTTAACATTTACTCATACATATATATGACATACATTGTGTTGTTTCAATACATGTATATGCTGCACAATGATTCACTTAGGGTGATACCCTATCATTTGCAGCAACATGGATGGAACTGGAAACCATTATGTTAAGTAAGTCAGGCACAGAAAATCAAACACCGTATGATCTCACTCATATGTGGAATCTAAAAAAGGGGCAGGGGAATTCTTATAGAAGTGAAGAAACATTTTACTGTCTGCACATGTAAACAGTAAATATATATATGTCAGAATTTCAGATAAGCACATAAAATGATGTTTAATCTCACTAGCAAAGGGAAATGCAAATCAAAACCACAATGAGACACCATCCCATACCCACTAGGAAGGCTATAATAAAAAAGACGGACAATACCAAGTGCTGATGAGTATATGAAGCAGCTAAATCTCTCTCACACTGCTGGTAGAGTGTGTTAAATGGTACAACAACTTTGGAAATTAGTCTGGCAGTTTCTTAAGGAATTAGACAGTCATCTACCATATGATCAAGCCATTCTCTTCCTAGGTATTTATTTAGAATTAAAGGTAATATATGTCTATATGAAGACTTTGTACAAGTGTGTTCATAGCAGCTTCATTTGTAATAGTCAAAAACTAGTGAATGAATGAACAAGCTGATATATCCATAAAATGGAATACTATTTAACAGTAAAAAGGAATGGACTATTAACAGATGCAACAGCATGGATGAACCTCAAAATAATTTTGATGAGTGAAAGAAGCCAAAAAAGAGTACATGCTATATAATTTAGAATTATATAAAAGTCTAGAAAGTACAAAACAATCTACAGTGACAGAAGGCAGATTAATGGTACTTGGAGGGCCAGAAAGAGACAGGAAGGAGGAATTACTAGAGGACACTTCTGCGTGTAATGGATTTATTCACTCTGTTAATTGTAGTAATGATTTCACAGGTGTATACATATGTCAAAATTATTCAATTATATATTTAATTATGTGCAATTTTCTGTATGTTAATTATAAGGTAGTAAAGTTATTATATATTAAACATGACATCATATTTTTAACAGCTTTATAAGTGACATACAAAAAGATGCACACATTTTTTATTTTAAATAAATTTATTTTTTAATTGACATGTATTGTACATGTTCAATGTTATATTTCAATACATGTATACAGTGCATGATGATCAACTCAGGGTTAACTAGCCTATTCATCATGGCAAAACTTTATCATTTCTCTGTGATAAGAATATTTGAGTTACTCTCTTCTAGCCATTTGAGAACATACAATAAATTACAGTTAATTATAGATGCCTAGCACTACTGTGCACCACTAAAAATTATCTTTCCTATCTAGCTGTGATTTTGTATCCGTTAACCAACCTTTCACTGTCTCCCTGCCCATCTCCTCTTCCAGCCTCCAGTAATTATAATTCTACTCTCTACTTCTAAAAGTTCAACTTTTTTTTTTTTTTTTAACTTCCACATATGAGTGAGAATATGCACTATTTCTTTCTGGAAGCTGCAAATATTTAAGTGGTTATATATTTTACTTAAATTTTCAATTATATATGAATATATATGTGTATGTTTATGTGTATATATATATGACATATATATACATACATATCTATCTTTCATACATCCCTCATTTTATATATATAAAAGTGGAAGTTATGTGAAGATTGCCTGAATTTCCAAAATAAAGCAACTGAGAGAAACATTCCCTATTAAGACTACAAAGAAACCCAAATTATATGGAATTAATTAGGCATGGACTATTTGCTAACTATAGACTGTTATTGTTATACTTGTGTTTATTGAAAGAGATATAATGATGCTACAGTTGGTGAAAAGCCGATGCAGGGAAGTGCTATTTAAATAAACATTAGGCTAATAATTCCTTTAAAAATTTCTCAATAGGTTAAATTCCATCTGCTTTATTCATGATGGGCAATAACAGAGATTGGTGGTCTACTATTAAAAGTATTTTGAGGAAATTGGGTGCAATTTATGAAGCAGTGAAGGCATTTTATGCATTATAAATTGATAGTAATTAAAAAAATCATTCATAAAAATTGCCCGTTTTCTCACTAAAGAAAAAATAAGCAATAAATTTACAGAATTGGATTAGTAATTGATGTTCTCTTTTAAAACTGACATTTGAAGCATTTCTGCTTTGCTGGCAATTAGTTATATCCTGTTCTAACTAGGGAAATATGAAGTTTAGGATTTAAGCAATTGTTTTTCTTAGAGTTTTTATAGTCAGCCTATTGAAGGATTTTTTCCTTCTTCAATGAAACTATTTCTAGTCATAATCCCTAGAACATTGTTGGATTTAGGATATATGAATAGGTTATGAACAAACCTAAATAATAAAAAGCAAGAGCTGAACAAAGTGAATCTTTGCTGTTGTTTTAGTGCGTTTCGTGCTGCTGTAACAATACCTGAGACTGGGTAATTTATAAAGGAAAGAGGTTTATTTGGCTTATGATTCTGGGACAGCTGCATCTGGCATGGGCCTCAGGCTGCTTCTACTCATGGCGGAAAGTGGGAGCAGCCAGAGGGTACAAGCAGATCACATGGCGAGAGAGGAAGCAAGAGAGAGAGAGAAGGTGCCAGGGTCTTTTAAACAACAAGCTCTTGCGGGAACGAATAGAGTGAGAACTCACTCATTAATTCCCCCTCCCCCAGGGAGAGCATTAATCCATTCATGAGGGATCTGCCCCCATGACTCAATCAGTTTCCAACACTGCCACATTGGGGATCAAAATTCCACATGAGTTTTGGAGGGGACAACACATCCAAACTCCATAAGCTGTGATCCTATTATGGGGGATGTGGGGAGAGAGTCAAGCTTCAACCAATCTGAGGACTTCCTCCCTGTTTTGCTAGCAAGTTCTTCCTTTCCTCCTTCATAATACTCTCAATTTCTCTCTCTCTATATATATACACACACACATACACTCACAGATATACACACAATATGCACACTGACATACATACCAAAGAATATAGTATTAGGACACGGAAGGATGGTAAGTGCAATTTTATACTTAATTCACTGTACAAAATTCTCATTGTCAAAAACAACTCTTCATTCGGGAGAAACTGTCTTCAATGAGGTTTGCCTTTGAAAACTGGCAAACCAAAGTAGGGATTTATTGTTAGGGCTATATAGACATGAATAGGAAATCATCATAACAGTGACAATATCATGGTTCTCAGAAAACTAAAGTCAAGATATACAGAAAGAACCCTCCACTGAACTAATGTTGTAATTCATTGCAGCAAATTCCAGTGCTTCACCAAAAGTGTGGGGTTATTTTTTTAAATTGTCAAAACTTTGTCCTGTTTGGGGTTTGGTGAGCTTCCTGGACATGTGTAAAGTTAAAAACTTTTTCAGCCAATATTTCTTTAAATAATTTTGCCTCATTTTATCTCTCCTCTCCTTTTTGGATTTTAGTTGTGTGTATGTTAGACTGCTTGATACTATAGGTAATTAAAGCTCTGTTAGTGTTTCATTTCAATCTATTTTCTCCCTTGTGTCAGTGTGAATAATCACTATTGTCCTGTCTTCAGGTTCATTTGTTCTTTCTTTTGTTTTGACTAATCTGCTTTTAATCCCATCCAATAAATTTCATGTTTCAGATATTATTTTTTTCAGTTTAATGATTTCCATTTCATTCCTTTTTACAGTTTTTATTTATTTTGTGAAATTGCCCACTGTTTCATCCACTATAGCCATCTTTTCCTGTAGATGAACATATTTGTCATAGTTATTTTGAAGTTGTTGCCCACTAATTCTAGCACCTAGGTTGCCTGTAGTTCTGTTTCTTTTTTTTTTTTTTTTTTTTACCGTGGATCACATTTTCCAGCTTCTTTGCATGACTGCTAATGTTTTATTGTTGTATACTGGACATCGCAGATGTTACATTACAGATACTGGATTCTTTAATCTTTTTCTGAAAAGTGTTGAGTTGTGTTCTACTAGATCACCTTGGTCTTATGGAGGCATGGATTTAGGTTTCATTAGGTTGGGTCTATTGTGGTTTTACCTTCAGTCTAAATATAGTATTTATTCCAGTTTCTGTATGTTTTTCACCACCTTCAAATCACTGTTATTTTGTTTATATTTTGTCTGAAGTTTATAGCCATTATTGTTAGGAAGACATAAGGTACCAGAATTTGGGAATTTCCAATTGTTTTCTGTCTCACTAAAGATAAACATCAAAGTCTTTACCCTGACATAAAAATGTCTTTATGAATTGGAACCCTGTTAGTTCTCTGATCACACCTATTACTCTCCCTTTCACTCAGTTCCGGCAACCTGGGTCTCTGCCTGTTCCTTGACAGGAGTGAGCAGGTCTTGCCTCAGGAAATTTACATTGGTTATTCCCTTGCCTCCAACACTCATCATAAAACATTGGCACAACCCATTCTTCACTTCCATCCATCAAATCTTTATTCAAATGTATCCTTCTCAGTGAGGCCTTTTTTGGCCACCCAATATAAAATATCCACCCTTACGTACATTTTTTAATTTTTCTTTCCTCCTTTTTCTCTTTTGCCTTTATCATTATCTAACATATTCTGTGTGTGTTAGTGTATGTGTGTGTATTCATTTATTAATTCATTTATTGTCACTCTCCACTACTAGAATGTAAGTTCCATGATGGCAGGGATTTTCTTTTCTGTTTTGAGTTACTGCTTTATCTTCAGTACGTGCTGTATTCCTAGGATCAAGAAGAGCTGCTAAACTACAGAAGATATTCAAAAAATATTTTTACTCAATAGTTAATGAATTAATGACTGAACAATCCTATTCCCATTATGATCTGATACTGATACCAACAAGCTTTCTAGAATAAGCCTGCTAGGAGGAAACCAGTACCTCCCTGGCCTATATTCCTTACTTACTTACATACACTTCCAAATAATATAATACAGACAATGGAGGTCTGAATTTGACAGATCAATTCGGCATTAGCTTTCCAAACTGGCAAGAAATGTCTTCTTTCATTCTACAGAATAAATTTTCATTTTTATTGTTACTGAATATATGAGAGGTAGTGAAACTAAGCATGTAAAAAAAATCTTATATACTCATGCTTGTGTTTAATTAAATGTTTATACAGAGCCGAGTAAATAGTATAATAACTAAGCCTGGTAACTTGTGGTATAGCCACTTTTTTCCCATTCCTGAATAAAGAAATGTTAAGATTGATTCTCAGCAGATAACTTGCTCATGTATATTTGCATAGCTCAAAAGACCTTATATTTCTCTACAGGTTGAACAATGACAAATAATAGTATTTAAATAAATAGAAGTAAGTTTCTTTCTGGAAGCCTAGTCTGAGAAGTGACCATATGGGATTAGTCAGAGAATCATTCTTATTGGAAGTACTCAGTATTGAGTGTCTTTGGGAGAAAATGCTTACTTTTCTAATCACTTAGGATGTTTGAAATCTAACTGACATTTTTATTTTATAGTCCATAGAGCTCCAAATGCATAAAACTGAGTGGACCCACATGATACTACCATTTTGGGCTGAAAAAAATATATTAAACACCAAATATGAATAGTCATCCATGTGCAAGACATGATAGTTAGCACTGTGTAGTATGTATCCCAAATGTCTGCTGGTGATTCTCTTTTGACTTATAATTATTTTTGGCTGTAATTATTACTATTGTGAAATGTGATATTACTTCTCACACTGTTAGCTGCTATTTATAGCATAGTGACAATTGATAAGAAATTATCAAGTCCATCTCAGGAGAGAGAATGCAGCTGGTATACTCTTTTGCTTCTTATCAAATTACAAAAACCTCATTTTCCTTATAATATTTTTATAATCAGAGAACTGATTTAAAAAGTTTAGAATTATAAATATAAATGTCTCTTTCTTTCCTTCGTTCTTTCATTCTATCCTTCTTTCTTTCTTGCTTTCTTCTGACTGCATAGCTAAAGACTGACAAAAATGTGGTGACTAAATTATTACAGGAAACACCTATGAATGATACAGGCTATAATCACACAGAGGAAGTTTAGCATATGTAATTGTAACATTGAACCAACTACAAAGAATAAAGGAAAAAGTAAAATTCTTTGGAAGACAATGCAAGAAAACTCTATAGGTAGATTTTCCTTTAACTAGAAATTGGAGTGATTCACTCCTGTACCTCTGATTTAACCACTTTTTGTTCCTGCTTGTTTCAAGGTTTAAAAACATTTTTCTAGCCCTTTTTAATCCAGGCCTGTAAGTTAATTTTACACATAGAAATGAAAGAAACAACATGCCATCCAAGGGGAGAGAGAAAAGACTAAAATGAGAGTTAATAATAAAGCAAAATAGCTTACCTTTACTGAGCCATTGCTATGTGCCGGGCAGAGTGCTAAGAACTTCATGTGAATTTTCTCATTTAATTTTAATAAAATCCTATGAGGTAGGTTCTATTGCTATTTCCATCTAAAAGAAAAATCTACAGCTTAGAGAGGTTAGCTGTCTTACCAAAGGCCATCCAGCTATCCAACTCCAGCCCTGAGCTGACTTTCTGTTCTGTGTGGGTGGTGTCTATGTACACACACACATGCGTGTGCATGCAGGTGTGGAGGTGTGTGTGTTCTTTATAGAATATTGTATATGCCACTCAACTATCATATGAGGTTGCCTAACATCTTTTAAACACTATCTTTGCAATTTTATCATGGTGTACATATTGGTTCCTACCTTCTCAAAGTAGAATCCAGAAAACATATTTTCCTGGTCTCCCTTTTATGTGATTTTGCAGATACACCAACGTGAGACTTCAATTCAGAAAAGAGGAGTATGAGGAAGCAGGCTTTAAGAGGGCCACACATTGTTCTGGCCTAAGTCATGATAGAAGCGTCCAGGTTTGTAAATCAGCTATAGCAGTTACAATGGATTTGAGCTCCTGGCAACTGGTGTATGGGCAGTACAGCTGCAGCACTGGCAGCAGCTTCCTCATCAGTCCAATTCTATGGTGTGTTTTTCAGGATTGTTACTGAAAGTTTATATTCAAATCCATTCATTTTGCACTAACACTTCTATGAACTACCTAATGTCCTTTAATAAATCCATTTTCTGTTTCAACTAGCCAGAATGGACTTAGTTGCTTATAATTAAGAACTGACAGATATAACCATATTGTATGTGCATTCATCTGTTTCTGCTGCTTATAACAAAATACCTGGAACTGGATAATTTATAAGAATGAAATTTATCGCCTACAGTTTCAGAGGCTAGGAAGTCCAAAGTCCAAGAAACACATCTGGTGAGGGTCTTGGTGGTGGGGACAATGACCCAGGGAGCTCACATGGCAGAAAATGGCAGAGCAAATAGAGACTCACCTCTAATATGCTTTACTTTTAAAGCCCTCAGATCCACGCCACTGACCACCATTTTTAATCCATTCACTATGGCATGGTCCCACAATCCAATCACCTCTTCAAGGCCCCACCTTTCAGTTATCATAATAGGATTTCCCACCCTCAACTGTTGCAATGGGTATTAAGCTTTTCACATACGGACTTTGGGGACATAATTCAATCAACTCACAACATCCCATGCCTGGCCCCCAAAGTTCATGTCCTTGTCACAGGTAAATACATTCATTCCATCCCAAAAGTCTTAACTCATTTCCACTCAAAAGTCTCAAGGTCCCATCTGTGAAACTGAAACAAGTTATCTACTTTCAAGATACAATGGTGGGACAAGCATAAGGTACGTATTCCCATTCTAAAAAGGATAGATAGGGAGTTCTGGTCAAGATGGTAGAATAGATGGTCCCCAGTGTCACTCTCTCCCACAAATCAACCAATTTACAACTATAAAAATGTAACAATAGCCAAGCTGGGGTCACTGGAAATCAGGGGAAGAGGAGAAGAGGCCTACAGAGTTCATGAAGGCAGGAGAAACCATGATGAGAGAAAGAAAAACCTGCTCAGAGTGTTTCAGGCCACAGCAACTTTAAGGCTGGAGCTGCTGAGCGCATGGAGTAGGAGCCAGCATAAGCCACAGCTGTGCCCTTCAGATGGAGTTGCTTGGAGGCAGAAGGGGAGAAGAGGGCCTTGGTGATCCCCAGGCCAGCAAGACCACTAATAGGGTTCCCATGGACCCACACAGGAGTGAGGAGCCAGAACAGCTGAAAAAAGGGAGCCATTCAGAGGCCGGTGAGTCATCACAAAGGACCAGCACAGGGCATGTCTCATGGGAAGTGTTTGGAGCATGGGCAGTGGGGGAGACAGGCCCACCAGGAGAATACTGGGACACAGCAAGGACAGCTGTTCCACCCCTCCCAATCAGCACAGGACCACTCACAGGAGACTGGTTGGGAGTACAGAATTGCATGAGGTGCAGTTTGATGAAAAAACTCAGGCCCAGATCAGAGTTTCTACACAACCCAGATGCACCAGGTCTCTGGAGAGCCAGAAGTACCTATAAGGTCAACCATTAAACCCTGAGCTGCACAAAAATTCTTCCCTAGGGAAACAGCAGCAAAGCAGCAGTTTAGCTCAACCACACAGCTCAAGTACTGGCTCTCACAGGAAGTTCCCCCATTTTAGAAGTAAGCAAAGGACAAAAAATTAGTTCCGGTCCAGGCAGAGCATCTGCACCTCGGGGCCCACCAGGGGACCAGAGGTGGGGACTGGACCCCACTCCCACATCCAGGCACAATGCCAGATCCTTGGGGCCTGCCTGGAGGTCCAGGGCACAGAGCTGGGGACTGGACCTTTGCCCACAACCAGGCACACAACCAGGCACACCATCAGCCCCTTGGGGCCGTGCATGGGGGCCCAGGGCATGGAGCCAGGGATCAGACCCCCCCCCCAACTACCAGCACCAGGGAGAATTGCCAAAAACATTGCCTTCATGTGGGTGGTCCACCACAGGCACCACAGTAACCATGGCTGCCGTGAAAGTGGCTGTCACAATCACTATGCAAATGGTCCACCAGCCACTGGAGCACATTGACACAAGGAGAACCACCAGGAGAGACCAAAGAAAAGAAGAGGATGTCTCTCTCCACAAAGCCCATTCCAGGGTGACAGAAGAAGCATCTGCTCTGTGATAATATTGGGGGACCTGATCACACCTCTCAGCATTGGACAGATCATCTAGGCAACAAATCAACGGAGTAACCATTACTCTTTCAGAGGGAGAGAAGAAATCTAGGGTTATCAGTGGTGGGAAGGGGAAGGCAGAGGCGGATAGGGAGAAATTGGGCAAGGGGCATAAAAATAAGTACAATTTGTAACAATATACATACTAGTAATATTGATTTGATCCACTTATGTCAATGTATTAGTCTGTTTATATTGCTTATAGCAGAATACTCAGAACTGGGTGATTTATAAAGAAAATGAAATTTATTGCTTACAGTTTCCGAGGCTGGGAAGTCCAGAGTGCATCTTGTGGTGGTGACAGTGACCCAGGGGTCTCACGTTGCGAGATGATGGAAGCAGAGAGAGCAGAGCAGGGAGAGACAGACTCTCTTCTTTTAAATCCCTCAGAACCATGTTCCTGACCACCATTTTTAATCCATTTACTACTGCAGGGTCCTACAATCCAATCACCTCTTCAAGGCTCCACCTTTCAATCATCATAATAGGATTTCCCATCCTCTTAACAGTCACAGATGGGGCCAAGTTTCTAATACATAAAACTTGGACGATACAACTCAAGTTTCAGTGAGTTGGTGGGGGACATAATTCAATTCACTACAGTCAACATTGAATCCCAAAAATATGTATAATCAATTATGATTCAATAAAAGAAAAAACAACAAAAAAACACAAAACAAGCAAACAACAACAAAAAAAAAAAACAGAAAAGGATAGGCCAAAAGAAAGGTGTAACAGGTTCCAGACAAATCTGAAACCCAGAAGAGCAGACGTTAAATCTTACAGTTTGTGAATCATGTACCTTGACTCCATGTTCAACATCCTCTGCATCCTAGGGTGAGGGTTGGGCCAAGTCCTTGGGGAAGCTCCACTCATATGGATTTCCTGGTCTCAGGCCACACTTCAGCTCTCCCAGGCTGCTGTTCCACTCTGTTAGCTCCACAGGTCTGGGGTCTCCATGGTGGTCCCCTCCTCACAGCTCCACTAGGCATGGCTCTGTTGGGTTTTTTCTACTGCAACTCTGACCCCATGTTTCCACTTAGCACTGCTCTAGTGAAGGCTGTCTAGTGGTGAATCGACACCTGTGACAGGTCTCTTCCTGGGTCCCCAGGCTTTTTCATACATCCTTTGAAATCAGGGGGAGGCTCCCAAGCCCTCACAGCTCTGGCATTCCAAGAGCCTGCAAACTTACCGCACAGGTGCTGCCAAGCCTTCCAGCCTGTATCTTCCAGATCTGTGGGTCCAGCCATGCCTGGGGCCAACTTAGCCATGGCTGGAGCAGCCAAAGCAGCTGGGGTGCCGGTGTGGGGAGCAACATCCCAAGGTAGCCCTGGGTGGTGAACCATGGAGGGTGCCTTGGGCCTGTTCCCAAGACCATTCTATCTCCTCTAGACCTCTGGGCCTGTAATAGAAGGATTGGCCCCAGAGGCTTCTGAACTGCCTTCAGGTTCTTTTCCCCCTCCTCTTGATAGCCCTTTCTGTTGTACTAATCTCAGCACCACTGTATTTTCCTCCTAAAAATGCTTTCTGCTTCTCTACCACATGGCCAGAATGCAAATTTTCCAAATCTTTATGCTCTGCTTACTTTTTAAATTTTAGCTTTACATCATGCCTTTGCTGCCATAACTCAATACTCAGCATAGGCTGTTACAAGTAGCCATGCAGCTTCCTTAATGCTTTGCTGCTTAGAAATTTCTTCCACCAAATACCTTGGGTCAGCACTTTGAAGTTCCACATTCCATAATACTTTGGGGCATGATCCAAATGTAGTGAAATTCCTTACCAGTTCATAGCAAGGGTGATCTTTGCCCCAGTTTCCAATAAGTCCCTTCTCATTCACATCTGAGATCTTCTCAGAGTGGCCTTTATTGTCAATATTTCTATCAGCATTCTGCTCACCACCATTTAACTAGTCTCTAAAGCATTTTGAACTTTCCCTGGTTTTCTTGTCTTCTGAACTTTCACCAGCATCTAGGCTTTTTCTAGGCTGTTCCTCCAAACTCTTCTATCACCCAGTTCCAAAGCCACTTCCACATTGTCAAGTATTTATTATAAGCAACACCACACTCCTGGTACCGATTTTCTCTATTAGTCATTTCTGTTGCTTATAACAAAATACCTGGAACTGCATAATTTAAAAGAAAATGAAATTTATTGCTTACAGTTTCTGAGGCTGGGAAGTCCAAAGTCCAGGGAACACATCTGATGAGGGTTTTGGTGGTGGTGACACAGGGGTCTCACATGGTGGAAAATGGTGGAGCAGAGACAGATTAACCTCTAACATGCTCTTCTTTCAAAGCCTTCAGAACCACTCACCTGACCATCATTATTAATCCATTCACTATGGCATGGTCCTAAAATCTAATCACTTCTTTAAGGCCCCATCTTTCAATTACCATAATAAGATTTCCTACCCTCACTATTTACAGTGAGAATTAAGCTTCTAACATACAGACTTTGGGGGACACAATTTAATCAACCCACAGCAGTATGGCACACACAGATGTTTTGCAAAACCCTTTTAATCCAACCCTTTTAAAATCTAGAAGTAAAACATTATAATAGAACATTATCTCATGGTTAAGGGATGGCTCTTTTTATTTTCAATGAACTGGAGGGGGCACTGATTAGTCCTTTTTAAGAATATAAACTGAAGATGAAGTCTAAATCCCAGGTTCAATACATTTTATTTAATTTCAGCTGTTGTTTATAAATAAAGTGTTATAGTTGGTTTATCAGGATTTCCATCAGGAATTGCTGGAAAAAAATGCAATGCAATCTAATGTCACTGAAATATTGTAATTTTTAGTAATAAGCATACCAAAGAATTATATGTGCATTTTAAAAGAGAAAGCATTTAAAGGTCAGGCTCTAAATACACAAAGGGATAATTTATCATATTCCTTAAGAATAGAATTGCTGTAAAACTAGGAAGCAATAGCCTTTGCCATACCTCCCGAAAAGCTCCATTGCCTAAACACTTTCCTAAATGCATGGCTATCCAGTTAGCATTTGACATTTTAAAATAAAATATATAGAAAGCAAGACAGAAAAAATGAATTAGAGCTTAAATATAGCACCTAATCAAGTTGTAATGTGTGAATGACATCAAAAAAGTGGGGCACATTGCAATTTCTTTCAATAGTCGATGGCAGTAATTACCTATTACAAATAAAACCAGGAGAATGTCCACTAAAAAGTGGAAAAGGATTGATAAAGTTAGAAAATCACCATTTTTAAAACCATCATAGTAGTAACTGATTCAGGAAAACTCTATCAATGGATTTTAATTGTTTTATTGAGTGACAGTGTGCTAGGGAGGATAATGTACACTCAAAATATTTACCTATAGATTACTAATTAGTTAATTACAACAGGGAAAAAGTTACCTCTACAATGAAAAAAATCTAACAGATACCACTTTATGTTAAAGGAGTGCTTTTAAAGAACACAAGAAAAACTTTCTACTGTTTCTGGTGATAAATAAATGTCAATGTCTACTCAACTGAACCTTAAGACTATCCCCATCAAATGGCCGTGGTGAAATTGACATGAATGGAACAGTTAGTTATTCTGCTGTGACCCTTCTATTTTTCAAACTGCTTGCAGTTGTATTTTTAGTTGATTTATTATATTTCATTGAGCACACCACAGGAAGTCTTACTTGACATTCATCAGCCATAGAGTATGTAGTGTCAAAAAGTTTTCGTTTATAACAAGTCTAAAAGCCTTAATTCCCCTTTTATAGTTATGTTGACATTCAAGGAAAGCACCATAAAATAAAAAGCCCTATTGAGATAAACACATGCTGTCTTCTTGAGTGTTAAACTGTTAGCAAGGAAAATTTCAACTAAATAACCACAGCAGTTGGGCCCAGCATCAGGCATATGTGTGTGTCCCTCTTACATATCCTCCATTGATGATTGCCGTTCAATTGCTATACTTGTTGTTGTTGTTATTGTTTTTCTTTCATAGTAAAACTTGGTGGGAAGTTTATGGAGATACTATGAATACTGATACTAAAAGGTTTTTGGGATTTTGTTTGTTTGGTTTTATTATTATTCCTCAGCAGGTTGAAGACCAGAGTTCCTCCTTATGAAAGTGACTTTGAAAACTACTGTAATCTTTTTGCTGTATAAAAAGACTTCATTACTTTTCAAATCTTGATTGTCCCACACTTGTATTTAGCAGGATATCTAGGCCGACAATCTGAGAGTCTCCTGCCCACTCTGTGAAAATTGGTCTCTCCGAAATTCAAACCAGGCCTATGGACTAAAAGTGAAAACAGGAAAGAGCACACCAGCTCTTTATGCAAGGTGAACCAATGTCATTTACAAGAGTTAGTCATAATAAAAATTGGATGATACCAAGTTATTTACCTCTTTATTTCATCAAGAACCCTCATTAATTAAAAAAAAAGTCCAGAATATATACTTCTAACAATGAATCTTAGCAATGAACAATTACTGCTATATGACAGAAACTTTATTTGTATTATAGGAGAGGGAAAAAAATAATTTTCCCTCTATCCTTAGTTCTTAGCTGGGATGGACCCCTGCAACAAAAGGTAGATTGACAACAGAAAAACAAACAGAAGTTTATTAACATGTATATTCTATATATACGTGGAGAATACTTACGGAATGAGTAATTTTCAGAGGTGGCTTACATCCAGGTTATATAGCTTTTCAACAAAGAACAGTAAATTTTTAGAGAAGTGACAAGACAAAGGCAAAGGGCTTTGATTCTCTATGGGCAGCAAACTGTGGGAAGGCAAATAAAGTTAGTTAACAAAGCTGGTTAATGAAGATTCCTTTGGTGCCATCTCCATGGGGATTAGGATCTAAAGCAGCTGTCTTTGATGATCAACCTTTGTCCTTCCTAGCAGAGAGAAGAGGAGGACACCTTTGATTCGGTAAATGTATGTCCTGCTTTTAGGCAAATACGGGGAAGGCAAGGATATTTTCTTATACTTTATCCACTAACTGCAGCCATCTTCTTTTAAATAAAGATATAGTTGGCCCTTCACATAAATAAACAAATAACAACAATGCAACAAAGCAAATAAATAAAAAAACAAACAAAAACAGAGTATAGCAACTATGTACATAGCACTTACATTGTATTAGGTATTATAAGTGTAACGCAGGAGACCCAAATCTGACGCATAGTGTTTACCTATTCTGAAGAAATCACCTGGAGGTCCAGCAAGTAAAGACATTGGTTTATTAGGCTTACAAGAGGCATTGATGGCAGCCAATAGGTCAGAAGTCCTCACTGCCACAAAGTACATACAGCAGTCATATAGTTAACGGATCAAAGTAGGGGTGTAAATCATTTTCAGGCTTAGATGCAGACCCTCACTCAGCTCACATAACTCAGAGTGTGCCCAAGATCTGGCTGAGTAGATAAGTTAAACTACCTGCTACTTTCCTCATACCAGAGTGTTTGTTTATTTAATTAGGGTCTCGCTCCACCCAGCGTTCTGTTTGTCTTAAAGGGGACAAGACTTTCCTTGGGTAACTACCTTGGCCAGAGGCAGCCTCCCAGTGGAGAGGAGGAGCTCTGGTGCACACAGGAGGGGGAAATAGGGATATGTCCAGCATTTACCCTACATGCCGCCCCTACCCTTGACTATTCCATCCTCATAGTCTTCATGTCTGTGGAGCCCTTAATCCTGCTGACTACACCAACTGTGGAGCCACTGCTAATGTCTGGAATCCTGCTTACAGCACCAATTATAAAGCTACTCGACCATACTAGTTGTCGGGCTCTTTTACCTGCCAGTAATCCTGTACTAACTGGGCTAATTGCTGAGCTAGGGCTGGGTCTGGAGCTCACAGACCCCTCAAGCCTCTTCACAGACTGGGTTACAAACCCTTTGCATGCCAGGCTGGGTCCCCAGAGCCCTCACATTCCAGGCTGGGTCACCAGACCCCTCAAACATAGGTCTATGAGCTAGGTAACTGGCCAAAAGGTCCTTGGAAGCCATAGGCTGGAAAGCATGGCCGCACCGGGCAGACACTCAAGGCAGATGCCTGCCCGTCTGCTTCACTAAAACTCTCTCTTCTGTCTGTCTGTCTGTCTGTCTCTCTCTCTCCCTCAAGAACACAAGAATAGCAACAAAAACTAAAAAGGTACATTGCTACGCATGAGCATTAACTACACACACACACACACACAAACACATACAATTTGCTTACAAAGGATGTGCTAAAACCACACCCAACCAGACCCGAGGTGAGGTCCCTGACCAAACTATTCTATTTTCCCAACAGTGTCACATTAATCTTCTCCATGTTCCCTAGGGTAGAGTAACAAGTCACACATTGTATCCAGATACCACAAATGCAATGCAACCCACAAATACTTAACAACAGCACTCCTATCATTACCACCACTCCTATTGTGAATCTCTTCCAGAATGAGCCCAGTAATGAAAACCAATCTGAGAAAGGGTCACAGTCAATAACGTCAATACCCTTAATTTTGGTACGCACAGTTTTCAGAGCAAGGGAGACATTGTAAGAGAAATCAGGAGTATATACACAACATTCTGCCTTCATAATGGCACAGGTGCCTCCTTGGGAAGTGGGAAGCATGTCTAGAGCCATTCTGTTTTGCAACATTACCTTTCTAATTTGGGAGACTTCTTTATTCAACAAATGGATGGCATGAGAACTAGCATTCGGGGCATTGGCTAGGGCTTTCACTGCTTTTTCAGTCAGAATATTACCTATTTGCAGAGAAAAAGTTGCAAGGGGATAAACCACCAGAGAGTGCATCTAACTTGATGCCTTGCAGAAAAGGCTTCCCAATTGCTAGGCAAATGGGGAAAGGTCATGAACACTCTCCCAGAAATACAAGGCCACTCCCGTGTACATCTTCCTGTCCAATTGTGTGGGAGGTATAGCCATCCATATGTCCCACAAGCTCAGAGGGTACCCCAAGGCACAGGATGTGCTCATGCTTGTACAGAGCAATTTTGCCATCCCCATTGCTAGGTATCTGTAGGGGTGGTAGTATTTACACATAGTTCTTTGGGGGTCCATCCATCCCACTTCTCACATGGTTTCATAATCTGTCCCATTCAACCTTTCTGTACAGAATGGGGCTGGTGCTTTGAATTATATTTGCACTGCAGTCAGTCAGCCCACCTCATCCCACACTGAATACCCCAGGATAGGATAGGTTTGGTTAAGCTGTTCTCTAATTTATGCAAATGCCTCCTTCTTAGTCTCATCATACCCTATCATGGGCTTGGTGAGATTAGTCATTTTCTGGTTTTTCTATGCTCGAAGCCACATCCATTCAGTCTGATTTGCAGATTGCATTGTCCATGACAGACCCCATGTAGCAGTTAGCAGAAACTCCAAGCAGACCAAGCAGGCTGATCTGTTACATATTCAGGCCGGGGTTGCAGCCCATTGAAGATAGGTGCTCCCTGTTGTCATACTAGGGATGATAAGAAAGATGTTTAACAGGTACTAAAAGTGATAGGTCATGTTTATCAAGTAACACATAAGCAACAGTTTTATCCTGAGACAATATAATTACAATAAGTGGGGGCTTCCCCATCTTATCATACCAAGCTCTATCAGGCCCAGGGGCTATTTACTCTATGACGGTAGGTGTGTAGGGACACCCAAAAACTCCCTAGGGAAAGAATCATAGTCCCTTTCTGTATAATCTGGCCTGTGGAGTTGTGACATCTCACCATATTTGACCACTGTCCTTTCACTGAAGGGAAAATCTCACCCCCTTTGTATTCCTTTACCCCAGGGAGACAACAGGGAGCACCAACATGGTTTGGTTTGAATTTCTTGGGGCCAATGGAGTTCGTTCACTCCAGGTTCTATATCTTGAGGGGCTGGCAACAACAAGCTATTTTTCCTCCCCCACTGAGGTCTTAGTCTCTAAAGTCTTAATTTGCAGTATGATAGCCACTGTCCAAAGTTGCATCAACGCATCCAACAGGGAGGGATGCCTGGATCTGGGCCCCTCATTCAATGTCCACAGGGCTTCTGCTAACCTCGTTGTCCACCCCTGCAGGGTGTGCTGTTCTGTCTTCAACGCCTCCTTAAGCATTCCATTGTATCTTTTGATGAGGCCTGCTCTAGTTGAATCACAGAGAAGATGAAACTTCCAAGTGATGTTATGGGCATTGGCCCATTGTTGTACCTGCTGTCTGGTGATATGGATGCTTTGATCACTCTTGATGACTTCAGGGGTCCCATAGGCGGCCATGAGCTGTGCCAGTCCTCTAAATGTAGTTCTTTGGGTGGCCCATTTGCCAGGGTAAGTTTGCAGAATACATGTATATGTGTTTACAGGTTAATGTATAACAGCACTCTTCTGATAAAGGGAGCAACCCTATATAGTCTATTTGCCAATGATTTAAGGGTGTGTCTCTCCTGCACACCTGTCCCATCTCTTGAGGAAGCTGACGTGGATGTCATTTCACACAGGACAGTTCTGACAGGCAATCACAATGTTGGCATACCAGATTGGTAGACCCCAGGCTTTTGCCACTTCCCATTGTGTCTGGTCAAGCATGTTTCATTTTCTTGTGTAACCACACAGCCACATCTTTGATGGGGGCTTCTTCCAGCCATCTCACATGGACCAGGGCATCAGCTTTATTATTGTCCAGGCTGTCCAATGTGCTGTGCCCAGACACTTGGTACATAGTCACTGATTAATGGTGACTGATAGCATATATATCTTGTCACATGTCCTGACCCCACAGGAGCTTATCCATGATTAACCAGTCCTGTTTTTTTTCCACTGGTGCAGCCACAACATGAGACCCATAAAAACTACCCAATTATCAGTACAGATGGTTACCCAGCCTTTCACTTTGGCTATCACCATTCATAGAGCTCACAGATTAGCCCATTGACTACTTTGCCCAGTGCTGTCATCCATCCAAATGGTATCAGTTGATGGTTGATATGCAATGGCTTTCCATCTAGGGGAGTGCCCTTGACAGGAGCCATTGGTATACCAAGCCTCTTCTGGTACTGGTGGCACCCCTTCTTTAATGGGTGAAGGAATCAATACCATGGGTTCAGTAAGCACATCATCTGGGTCCACAAATATGATGGCTCCCAATAACTGCTGTACTTTATGGCTCAGGGGACTTTGGATAATTTATTGCATTGTTGCCACTTGGTTACTATAGTCATCTGAACACTGGAACTGTGGGGTCACATGGAGATGTCATAAATCCATCCAACAATTGACAATTAAGTCCTCACTGTCACAGCTGCCTGTCTGGCGACTGGTTCTGTGGCTAACAATGCTTGATAAACAGCATTTATTTGTTGTTCTACGGGACTATATTGGGCCTCTGCCCTTTTCTATGTTTGAGACCAAAACCGCATGGGGAGGTGAGCTTTCCCCTAACATTTCCATAACTCCCAAGCTTAGCCCTCCTGGGAAATATTTATGTCCATTTCACAGGATAGTACTGGACTTAGAATGCCCAGTGCTTGCATTCTCCATACTGCTGCTTTTGCAGAACTGAAAACAGCTTGGCACTCAGAAGTCCAATCCCATTGTTCTCCGCTTTTTACCAACTTGTATAGGGGCTTCACTATTTGAACTAAATGGTGAATGACCACCCTCCAGTATGTTAACAATCCCAGAAATTCCTGTAATTGTTTAACAGTAGTTGGCCTAGGGTATGCCTGAATTTTGTCTATTACCATGGAGGACATGGCTTTTGTCTTACCTGAGAAGATAACACCCAAGAATTTGACAGATAATTCAGGTCCCTGGACCTTGGTTTCATTTATGGCCCATCCCCTCCTCTGTAGGTGAGTGATAAGAGACAGTGTAGCCTCTTCCAAATCTGTAAGAGAATCACAGTCTAAAAAAATGTCATCAATACAATGGAATAGTCTCACTGATGGACTCACCTTCCATTTTTCCAAGTCTTCCGTGACCATTCCAGGGCAGATGGTAGGGCTATGCAGGTAAGCCCATAGGCAAAACCACGAATGTCCATTGGCATCTTTGCCACGTGAAGGCAAATTGGTCTTGACTATCTGGATGGATAGCACTACTAAAGAAACCATTAGCCAAGTCAAATGCAGTATGATGTGTCCCCAGTTGAGTCCCTAATTTATCCATAATATGAGTAATATTAAGTACAGCCACTTGTAAAGGAGGGATTTCCTTATTTAGTTCCCTACAACCCACAGTCATTCTCCAGGTGCTGTCTGGTTTATGGATGGGTTACACAGGGGAGTTATACAAACTATGGGCTGTGTGTATTACTTTCACCTTGGATAATTACAGTATAGTTTCCCCAATTTCCTTATGACCTCCTGGCAACCAATATTGCTTAGTTGCCACTATTTGCTGGGGTGGGAGTGGTTGCACTTAGGGGGTGCTGTGCTCTACCTCTCTGTACCTCTCTTGCAACCTTACTTCATAGGCAAAAGTCTCTCGCACTAGTATGCAGACACAAACCTTGCAGTATATCAATCCCAAGTACATATTCCTTGATCAGGGAGATATACGCAGCATGTTCCCTGGGGGGAGTTGACCAATCCTTAAAGTTAACTTCACCTTTCTTACTTTAACAGATTCCCCACCATACCCATCTATAGCAGTAATTGGTCCCTCAAATTCTGATGGATTCCTGTATATCAATGTACATTTAGATCCTATATCTACCAAGGCAGTCACCTTCTGTATGCTCCATAGAGACCAGTACATAGTAAGCTCAGCATGGGGCCTCTGATCAACAGAGACAGCTCATATTTCCTCCATCCCTTGGCCCTGTCCCTACGCTTGGGACCAAGGGAACACAAAATCTGTCTGTCTTCCTCTGGAGGAGCACTTGGTTCCACTTTGGGGTATACTAAAGAGGTCTCCTGTGGAGGGTGACTTTATGAATTCCTTCAGCCACAGCTCTGCCTGCCTTCCCCCTGCAGGAATCCATTCCCTTATCAGCAGAGCCTTCAGCTATTTTTCCAGCAGGGTCTGGAATTGTTTGGCTTTGAGCAACTGTTGATACAATTTAAGCACTGTCACATTTGGCTGCTTGTCTATTTTTTGTGGATCGACCCCTGCCTTATTTAGGTCCACTCACAGCTGTTTTCTAGTAATCTTCACTGGTTCTCTTTGATCTCCTTCTTCCCCTTTTTTTACCTTTTGGTGCTTCTTTCACTTTACAAATCCCTTTCTTTTGTCACTTGATTTCAGTTTCCTCTAAATCAGCTATGGCTTGTGCCACCCTTTCAACTGATTGCCCTACTAGGGGTGACAGAATGGGTATCAGTGTTCCATAGCAGCTACTGGGAGCCAACTGTATAACCCTGTTTTTCCTTCCTCCAGTAAATTGCACCAAGTTGGGACAGTGGAAGGGGTCTTGGTAAATAGTATGTCTCATAACCAATTCCCTAAGGAATTCTTGCAATCCCTCCATCGTAGACCACAGAGGGGGCACTCCTGGGATGCTCCCTTCATCAGGCCAGGCAGCATGAAAGCTTGCCATGATCCAAGTCAACAGGGAGGCATTTTTGTCATATTACCTTGATCCATAAATGCACTGCTGCAATGAGGGACAATTGGTGCCAGCTCATCCCCTGACACTATTATGCCATCAGCCGTATATTCCATAAATGGAGCAGCAACCCGGAACGCTTTATCTCCCTTTCTGACAAATCTTAGTAGCCGGCTCTACTAGCTCCATGGAGTTTTAAGGGCAGGTGTTTGTGTGCATACATTTCAGCAGAGGAGGCAAATCTTGGGCATTTTGCCCTTCTAGTCACTCTTGCCTAGTCTTAAGCTTTTCCATGATTACCGGCCTAGCCTGAAGATTTTCTTCTTCATCCTCTATCACTTCCACTTGTACATTTTCATCTTCCTCATCTGGGGTATCAGTCTCAGAAATGAGCTTCCATTTTCTAGGATTCCACTTTGGATTTGTAACTACTGCCTGGCTCTTATCTCATGGCAGCCACTTTCCTTTTATTTTCACAAAACAACACACCAAATCATTCACTTGGTCAGTGACTCAGTCCAACTGATGCACTATAATACCCTTGGTGTCAGTCAGAATTAAACAAGCCTCTCTTTCTAGCCTTAACTCTTCCTTCAACCTTTGTTCTTGATTTCACAACTGAATTTCCTTCTCATTTGCTAACCTGAGCCCCTAGAGGAGTGGCCATGCCACTATGGCAACCATGGTCTTGTATCCCTTTTTCTTATGAATATATCCTCTTTCCTTGACTTCTTCAATGCTTCCAGCAGTCTTGCTGGCATTTTCAGGGCATCCCCATACTCACACAGCAGTCCCCAGCTCTCTATCAAACTGGTGACATTAGACCACAGTGAACCAGTGGCCCACCCAGGCATTTCCCCACATGATGTTCCTCCCATCCCCTCTGTCTCTCCCGGGGCCACGTCAATGGAGATTTTCTCCTGAATAGCACGCTGTCTATGCCAACTGCAATGTGGGAGTCCCAGATCTGAGAGGACACTCTCATAGTGTTTACCTATTCTGAAGAAATCACCCAGAGGTCCAGCAAGTAGTCACATTGGTTTATTAGACTTAGGAGAGGCGCCAATGGCAGCTAATCAGTCAGAAGTCCTCACTGCCACAAAGTACATACAGCAGTTATATAGTTAACAGATCAAAGTAGGGATGTAAATCATTTTCAGGCTTACATGCAGACCCTCACCCAGCTCATATAACTCAAAGTGTGCCCAAGATCTGGCTGAGTAGATAAGTTAATCTACCCACTACTCTCCTGTTGCCAGAGTATTTGTTCATTTCATTAGGGTCCTTCTCCCTCCAGCATTTTTTTTGTTTTAAAGAGGATGTGCCCTTCCTGGGGTAACTAACTTGGCAGAGGCAGCCTTCTGGGAGGAAGGGGAACTCTTGTATGCACACAAGGGGAGAATAAGACTATGTCCAGCATTTACCCTACAGTAAATAATCTAGAGATGATTTAAAGTATAGGGGAGGGATATGCAAATACTATGACATTGAATTAGGGACTTGAGCAACCATTGGTTTGGGTATCCATGGGGGGTGGGGAGACTGGAACCAATCTCCCATGGATACTGAAGGACAATTGTATATTATTAGAACAATGAAAAACTAACTTAATTAATAAAATTCACTGACAAATTTAAATCAGTATGAAGAAAAAGCATAACAAATTTTGTTATTTAATGTGCTGGGAAGGGGAAAATAATGGAGGAATCACAAGAGAATAATGTCCCAATTCCAGTGGGGTTACAGAAGCTTATATACCAGTGTTCATAAGAGAGAGACGGTGAGGGGAGATACATTCCCCAGAACAATGGCCAGGTTTCTCTGAAGTGAAAGAAGTCAAATGTTAAAGTTAAGTAGAGACATCTTCTATGCAAATGAAAATACTTCAGGTAATCTCACAGCTGCCCTCAGAAAGAACAGATAGTAGCCAAAGGAGGGAAGCCTCAGAGTAAGCCTGGCTGTATGCATTTGCAGATGTAAAGTTTTTTCCACAGATAAACAGTCTGGGCTGGCTAATTTGCTAAGTTGGTTAGAGCACAGCCTTATAACACCAAGGTGAAGGGTTCAGAACCCCATACCAGCCAGGGGCCATAAAAATAATAGACAAAAAACAAAGAAACAGGCTACTATCCAGTCTTATTTTTCCAGGCTCACTAAGTTTGCCATCTTTGAAATATGTAAGTCAGCCATCTTTGAAATATATCAAAGAATTATATTTTGGGGCCAAAATATTTTGCTTTCCCACAATCTCCACTTTGAAACTTAATTTTTCAAAAGTTTCAGATATTAAAATAAGATTGGTAGCTATGGAAAGATTTGGATTAAAAGTTTCTTGATAAGGGATAGGTAAACAAGAAAGCATAAATTGGAATAAACAGAAAAAACAAATTTGAGTACACCGTTTCATATTTTCTCTTAATCCAGAGAATAGGTCAATTTAGTTAACAGTTGTGCCCTATTCCAGGAAGTGACACTGCAGATGGGCTCCCATCAAGGCTAGGTCTCCGTATGGCTTAAGTATACAGGTATTTAATAAGAGATTTTCTATGAAAACAAAAGAAAACAAAGGTTAATGTCTCAAGTTGCCTAAAAGCTAGTTTTTCTAAAGTCTATGGAGCATCTTCAACTGGAGTAGCCTCTCTGTGGCACTCTGACCGATTTTTCTGGCTTGCAGTTTGTTTGTACAAAGTCGATACAAGTATGTTAACTGTGAATTTTCTTTAAAGCCATGATCACTTCAGTTTGCAGGACCTGAAGAAAAAGGCAACTTAATTTCTAATAATTTCAAGTCAAAAGTGTAGGGGGAAAAAAATGAAAACATTAGTCTGGGGAGTCACATCTGGATTCTGGAGTAAATTAAAAATTCAGGATTCAGTCCAGATAATAAATGCTCAAAAACAATGGACAGGGTTAGAATCTAATAACAGGTATACCATAGTTTTCTCCTTTTGAAACATAATTTTCCTCTAAGTCCCCCTTTCTACAAAAGATATTTATGACAAGACTAATTCATTTGCAAGGTAAGTTTAATCTCTGGCTGGATTAATTGCATAAAGTGCAGCAAGAATAATGATTTATCATATAGGCTCTTTTAACATTGGCTTTGGTGGAACTTTTATAAGGAATCTCAGATTAAGATTAAACCTTTAAAAGCCTCTTGGGGGCCGGCCCGGTGGCGCACTGCTACAGTGCGCCGCTTGGGAGCGTGGTGGTGCTCCCGCCGAGGGTTCGGATCCCACATACAGACCGGTTCCTGCTCACTGGCTGAGCGAGGGGCAGGCGCAGCACCGAGGGTTGCGATCCCGTTGCCGGTCCCGGTCCGGTACGGGCGCGACACTGAGGGTTGCGGTCCGTTGCCGGACACGAAAAAAGACAAAAAGGAAAAAAAATAAAAATAAAAAAAATAAAAAAATAAAATAAAAGCCTCTTGGATCTTAGGAAGCCAAGACAAGGATTTCATGCACTCTCTGATTACCTATAAGAGTTGGGTGAATTCCTATTTTTCAGAGATCCCCAAAATATTGAGGTTCCTAGGTCTGTCAGATAGTGACATTCTTTACTTACCACAAGGCCAGGAACCCTGTAATTATGTAGACAAGGTTTCTGGCCAGTCTTCCCAAGGGGCTTTTTACTGGCTCCTTAAAAGGTCAACCTCAATTCCTTGAAGCAGTCTGGTCATATCTGAAAATTTAACATTCCTATCAAAGCCTTGGTAAAATAACCAGTGTCTACAATTTTGTCCTGTTACAAAAGAAAGCAGAATCTTGTTGAACTTATGTAAATAACTAAATCACCATAAAATTGTAATACTCACAAATATTTTCAAAATCCTGGAGAGATCAAGAGAGAAAAAAGTTAGTGTTTCAATTTTGTTCACAAATGAATACTTTACCAAATAGCCCAAAAGAGAAAGAAAAATTTCTTCACACTTTGGAAAACAAAGCATGAAAAGAAATAGCAATGTTTCCAAAAAAAAGTAATAAAAAAAATTTAGTCTTTTTTTTTTTTCCTTTTTGTCTTTTTTCTGTGTCCAGCAACGGGATCGCAAACCTCGGTGCTGCGCCCGCACCTCGCTCAGCCAGTGAGCGGGAACCGGTCTGTATGTGGGATCCGAACCCTCGGCAGGAGCGCCACCAGGCTCTCAAGCAGCGCACTGTAGCAGTGTACCACCGGGCGGGCCCAAAATTTAGTCTTTTATCAGTTCAATCCCATGTAATTAATTCCTGTTCTGCTGGTGTTAGCAATTTTATGTGTACAGTTTTTCCATTAGAGTTTAAACCAGTGCAATTGAATAATCTCAGAATGATCAGCAGAGGTCTGCATTTCAAAGTAACTGTCAGTCTTTTTATCTTTTCCATGAGCTTCTTTGAAGAAATAACTCTTAAGGATTTGTAATGACCTTTTAAAAACAGTATTGAAATAAAGCAATTTACTATGGCATGATTAAAGACACGATTAAAAACAACAACAAAAAAATTAGTTATTTCTATGACCTACAATAATTTTTTATAAAAGCAATAACTATGACTAATAATGTATCATGATGTATCATAATTTCAGGAGTTTCACACAATTTTGCAACATATTAATAACACATTTATACAAATAGAAAGTTACATATTTTGAGAAAAAAACAAATTTTTAACTCAGTTTTTCTAAGTAATCAAAAGACCTAATAAAGACACAGAATCTGTATCTCATTCTCTTTTTTTTTTTTTTAGTTTACTCAAAAGGTGAACACAAATCTTTTGCTATCACTCATCAATACTACAGGAAAATCTTGTTTAAAAGAAGAAAACTAAATTGTTTTGTTTCAGTATACTATTAATATTAAAGCTAATTTCAATAAAAAACTATAATAAACAGATCTATCAAATCTCACTCAGTTTTGACCATACAAGACAAGATTTCTATAAACTTTTTGTAAACTCATTATTTTTTCCCAATTATATCCATTTAGTTATGTCTATAACATTTATTTTTATTCTTTTAACTTGAAATACCCTTTAAGTACCCTTTAAACTAGACAATATTTTAAACAAAAACTACACCAAATCTTTATGCCCTTTATATAATCTTTTTACCAAAAAGCATATTCTACTTTCCTCACATCCTATTTTCCTCAAATACTCTGTATATAGAATTATTTTCTATACCTAGCAGTTTTAATTACCTATAATTTTAACTCTTAGTAACCCTAACTTCCAGTGAAAAACCTAGGAAACAAAAAATTTTGAACTGTTTTACATATCAATATTTGTCAATGAAAACCATTTCCTAATTTTTTAAAAGACATGATTTTTCAATATTTTTAACAGATCTAAATATATTTAGCTTTTTAATTCCATAAAAACACAACGTCAAAGTGTATAAACTTAAACATATATAATAACGAATGTTTCAGTATTTTAGCTTACTTAGAAATGACTCAGACATTTATGGTTACCTATTAATTAATTTAATATAACACAACTTTAAGATTTTAAACTACTAAAAAAATTTTGAAACTATGACAATTTTATTTATAAGCATTTAACTCATTCACATTTGTCTAATTTACTCATACCAAGCTAAACCTCTATCAATCAATATTAATTAAGGCCTTTGAGATACTGGACATAGGTACCTTTTCCCTAGCTGTCCTGGGTCCCAAGTACCCATGTGGCATCCATGGGTGGCCATGTAGAGCCCAAGACAGAGGCTACAAAGATAATGTCTAAAAGATATTGTCCCTCCCAGCCTGGCCAAGAGGCAGAGCTGGGACAGGGAGGATGATAACATATTGGGTTTTGTCCTGCAGTTGGTGGCTCATGCACTGTGGACACATATGTACCGAGGCCTCACCATGGCCATCTGTCCAGACCCCAGAATTCAGAGTCTTAAAGCCAAAGACAAGCTAACAAGATGTGTGCAAGGCTTTGGGGAAAGCACAGCAGTCAGTCCTCACAACTTTTAGTTCAGAAACAAATTAAGCAACTTTCAAACATATCACAAAAGCAGCAATTTTATGACTTTAAAACAGAGACTGGTAAATTTGTTTAGATCAATAAACACACCTAGGCAAAAGTGTCAAAATTAAATTCTGAAAACATTTCTATTTTGTTTTACCAACAATTTCAGAAAACTGAAGTCATGTGGACTTGAAAAGTCATTGTGGACTATTATGAGCATGCATTATGTATAAGCCAAGTTGGTACCGTATAGGCAATATACCAACACACGTACACACATAAACATGTAGACATAACATATGGCTTACACATTTATACAGGCATACCTAGAAAAAACAGAAGCTAATAAAGATAGAATATAAAATTCACTAGTTTTTAAAAAAAACAGTTGGATTTAAATCATGTTTCTAAATAAAACAAGTCAAAACTTATCTGCCCCACATGGCAGAAGCCCTTACCACGCTGCAGAGAAAGCAAGGTAGCAAATTTACATCTCAAACTACAGAGAAAGAATGCAAGCTTTTCCAAGGAGTTTGAGTCTGTTAGTGGATACACAGAGAAAGATTAAAAAACAGAAACCTATATAAAATAAAATCATAGAACTTCACCATAGGATTTTATGAGGGAATACACAGATGAGCCTAGAAGAAAATTCAAAAGTCTGTTCAACACAACCATTTAAATGTCAGAAAATCATATTTTGGAGACCATCTAGTTAGGTTGCTTTTAATCTAGTTTTTGTGTCTTAGCTGGGTTACTGAGACAAGGGCTGAGTCAATTAACAAATAGGGCCAAAGCCATTTGACTCTTGGAGCTCTGAGAGGAAGGCAACAGACTCCAAAACAAGTCATTGGTGTGCCATGGCTGCATTTCTCATGAGGCCTCAGAGTCTTTGGCAAAAATGCCAACAAGAGAAGCACATAGAGGGAGTGCATCATCAATAGAGGTTCAAGAATAAGGGGTTCAGTTGACTAAATAGTTCCTAAGAGAAGCCAAAATCCACAGAGATAAATAGAGGCTTAAAAGAAAATAAACTCAAACAAAAAGAGGTACAAAGAAACTGTCTGGAGATATAGAGCCAGTCAGTATGCTAGCTTCAATTGGGCCCATTCATTGAGCTTGGAGAGGAGTTAAAGGAACAGAACAAAAATTTTCTAACATATTATAAACCAAAATTTCAAATCAAAAGCAAATCTGACAAACAATATAAACTAATTTCTATAAATGTTTTTCTCCTGAGTTAAAGGAATTTTGTTATGGGTCTAAAATTGGTTCAAATCCAATATGTGCTCAAACATTGTTTGCTAGTTTTCTGGATATTAACATTTCAAAGAAATTTACTTCTACAAGGGATTAGTTCTCTGACTGGGAAAAGAACTTGAGCAGTGAGGGTAAAAGCAATGAATCCTAGCCATTAGACCACAGAGTCAAGAAGGTTTTTAAGGCTAGTTGTTGTATTAGTCTTTTCATAGGTACACATAAGATAGCTGCTCAAGACCAGAGCTCTCTAAAAAGTTCTCTTTTGAACACAGCCAATTCAAAGGATCCATGGTCTAGCCAGAGACAATCCAGGATCCCCTCAGTGGTGCACTCAACTGTCCAACAAAAATCAATAGTCCAACAAAGACAAGGAGGTCTTAGAGAAGGCATAGAAGAGGAAGCCCCCATGATCCCCCAAAATTTACTCCCAAAGATAGGCTAAGATAGCAAAAGACTTTCGTTGCCACAGGCAGTTAGACAATGTATTTGGCCCCTCACAGAAAATGACACACTTCTACTCACAGACCCACTGATTTGTGACCCCAGAGAGGTGATACTGGGAAGAGAGTATCCCAGCACAACAAGGCAACAAGGTTGAGACAACAAAAGCTCTTACGTATTGGGCCTCTTATGACAAATTCCCCTCAGAGCTTGATACTGTTCAGAGAAAGGCATGCTTGGGTTTCCTAATTAAATCAAATAGGCCACCAGACATGAGATGATATCCATATCCCCCAGACAGAGGAAGTCAAGAGAGAATGCTCTTATAAACCAACCTCCAGGACATAAAAACATGATGAGACAGTAACTTTATCCAGTTTTTGTTTCAGGGACCCACAGCAAAGTTTGTCTAAATACATGTTGTCTGGTAAGAAACATGAAACTTACCAGTCTGCAGGGCCAGCTCAAACAACAGGTTTATAGGGGTTCTAGGCCTGTGTTCTACCTGATGGTACCCCGCTTTATGACAAATTGACACAAAAGACGAAGAAAAGAAGAAAACAATAATAAAGCCTATTTTGGGAGGAAGAGAATCAGACAATATGAATATTCATACCAATGTACCAAAAGTACTCAAGAGTCACTACACCTCAGACTAGTTATACAAATCCTTTTCTCTATCAATGAGGAAGAAACAGTGATCTTTAACATTCACCACTTGTCTGTATTCCACAGAATGAGAGAGAGAAGAAGTGTGACTGATAAGAAAACCTTACCCTTTTCTGCCAGTTTTCAGACTCTGGTCTCTTCTGTCTGGCTCCAGAAAAGCAGGGTGGCTTTTGACATCCTGTTCACAGTGCTGTAAGTCTAGAGGCCAAGGGAAAACTTCCTCTTCATCCCTGTATATGATAAATCCCCTGCCAATATCATCCTGAATGGGGAAAAGCTAAAAGGTTTTCCCTTAAGAACAAGAACTAGACAAGGATGACCACTCTCACCACTCCTATTCATCATAGTGTTGGAAGTACTAGCAAGAGCAATCAGAGAAGAGAAGGAAATAAAGGGCATCCAGATTGGGAAAGATGAAGTCAAACTGTCCCTGTTAATAGATGACATGATCCTGTATATTGAACAGCCTAAAGCCTGTACAAAAAAACTCTTAGAGTTGATAAATGATCTCAGCAGAGTTGCAGGATACAAATTCAACACACAAAAATCAGTAGCATTTCTATACTCCAACAGTGAACATGCAGAAAAAGATATCAAGAAAGCTAGCCCATTTATAATAGCCACCAAAAAAATAAAATACTTAGGAATAAAGTTAACCAAGGATGTGAAAAACCTCTACTAAGAGAACTACAAACCACTGTTGAGAGAAATTAAAGAGGATACAAGAAGTTGGAAAGATATCCCATGCTCTGGGATCAGAAGAATTAACATTGTGAAAATGTCCATACTACGCAAAGTGATCTACAGATTCAATGCAATCCCAATCAAAATTCCAATGACACTTTTCTCAGAAATGGAAAAAAACTATCCTAACATTTATATGGAATAACAAAAGACCACGAATAGCCAAAGCAATTCTGAGCAAAAAAATAAAGCTGGAGGCATAACACTACCTGACTTTAAACTATATTACAAAGCTATAATAACCAAAATAGCATGGTACTGGCATATAAACAGACACACTGATCAATGGAATAGAATAGAGAGCCCAGAAATCAATCCATACACCTACAGCCATCTAATCTTTGACAAAGGCACCAAGTCTACACACTGAGGAAGAGACTGCCTCTTCAGCAAATGGTGCTGGGAAAACTGGATATTCGTATGTAGGAGAATGAAACTAGACCCATACCTCTCACCGTATACCAAAATCAACTAAAGAATTAAATATGCATCCTGAAACAATAAAACTCCCCAAAGAAAATATAGGGGAAACACTCCAGGAAGTAGGAGTGAGTACAGACTTCATGAATAGGACCCCAAAAGCACAGGAAAAATAAACAAAGGGGATTATATCAAACTAAAAACCTTCTGCACAGCAAAAGAAACAATCAACAGAGTGAAAAGACAACCAACAGAATGGGAGAAAATATTTGCAAAATACACATCTGACAAAGGATTAATATCCAGAATATACAAAGAACTCAAACAACTTTACAGCAAAAAAAAAACAAGCAACCCAATTAAAAAATGGGCAAAGGGGCTGAATAGGCATTTCTCAAAGGAAGATACATGAATGGCCAAGAGACACATGAAAAAATGCTCAACATCACTCAGCATCCAGGAAATGCAAATCAAAACCACTCTGAGATACCATCTCACTTCTGGTCAGACTCCAAAAGTCTGAGAATGATAAGTGCTAGAGACATTGTGGAGAGAAAAGAACTCTCATATACTGTTGGTGGGACTGCAAAATGGTTCAGCCTTTATGGAAAATGGTATGGAGTTTCCTCAAACAATTACAGATAGATCTGCCATATGACCCAGCTATTCCACTGCTGAGAATATACCCAGAGGAATGGAAATCATCATGCCAAAGGGATACCTGTACTCCAATGTTTATTGCAGCACTATTTACAATAGCCAAGAGGTGTAATCAGCTGAAATGTCCATCATCAGATGAGTGGATTTGGAAACTGTGGTATATCTTCACAATGGAATTGTACTCTGCTATAAAAAAGAATGAAATACTAACATTCGCAGCAACATGGATGGACTTAGAGAAAATTATATTAAGTGAAACAAGTCCGGCACAGAAAGAGAAATGCCACATGTTCTCACTTATGTGTGGGAGCTAATAAACACAAACAAATAAAGGCTGGGAGGAGAAGACACAACAGTCACAACAATTCCTTGAATTTGGTAAGACAATTGAACAGATATGATGTGGGGGGGTGAGGGGAGAGAGGGAAGGCAAAAAGGGGAATGGGTAAAGGGTCACAAAAATCAACCACAATGTATATTGAGAAGTTAAAATTAAAATAAATAAGTAAATAAATCACTGACAAATTTAGATCAATATGAAGAAAAGGCATAATAAATTTTGTTATTTTACATGCTGGGAAGTGGCAGAACATGGAGGAATCACAAGAGAATAATGTCCCAATTCCCTAATTCCAATGGGGGTAAAAAGCTTATATACTAGTGTGCATAAGAGAGGGAAGGTGGGGGGAGGTACGAACCCCAGAACGATGGCCTCAGACCAGTTTTTTCTGAGGTTCTGGAAGAGGTGTTGTCACAGGTGAAAGAAGAAAATCAGAAGTTAGAGACATCTTGTATGCAAATGAAAATAGGTAATCTCACAGCTACCCTCAGAAAGAATAGATACTAACCAAAGGAGTTGTGCCTCAGAAGAAGCATTTATAGATGTAAATTTCTTTTCATGAAGAAACAGCCTTCTAGCAGATCTTGTTTTTCCAATCTCTGAATTAGCCATCTTGAAATATGTCAAAGAATTATATTTTGGGGCCAAAATATTCTGCTTTCCCACATCACCCAAGAATGTGATTTTTGTCTAAGCTCAAAGTGAAAAGCAAACCAAGAACCAGTATAGGAGATGCTGTAGATTGGATGCCCACCCCCCAACCTCATTGAAGCTTAAATCCCTAATGTAACTGCTGAGGGTGGGAAATCCTATTATGGTAATTGAAAGGTGGTACCTTGAAGAGGTGATAAGAGTGTAAGACCATGCCATAGTGAATGGAATAAAAATGGTTGCCAGGGGTGTGCTTGGAGGGCTTTAAAAGGAGAAAACATCAAAGGTTAGCCTTTCTCTGCTCTGCCATTTTCTGCAGTGTGAGAACCCTGCGTTGTTGTAAAGCCACCACCAAAGAAGGCCCTCACCATAAGTATTCCCTGGACTTTGGATTTCCCAGCCTCCAAAACCGTAAGCAATAGATTTTTTCTTACAAATTACCCAGTTCTGTTTTGTTATAAGCAACAGAAACAAACTAATAAATCAGACTTAAATATATTTTTCTTAATATTCGAGGATAAAGGATACAGAAACTAAATAAGGCAAGAAAGAACTGAAATAATGAAACAAAGATGATCTAATATAACTCTTCTCTGAATGGTGTGGGATGTGAGTAGCTGCTCTAACAAAAAGTTTTATAGTCAAATAAATTTGGGAAACATCACAAAGTTAAATGATTTTTTAATTGCAGGAATTCACAGGTCTTTGATTTGCTAATATCCACTAAAAAACACCCAAAGGAAGACTGAGTAGGTAGTGTTTCTCACACATATTTGGCAAACTTTTTTTTTTTAATTAATATTCCCACCAGCACTATTAAGGTACTTTTGACAAATAAAACTGTATATATTCATGGTGTACAATGTGATGTTTTGCTATAAGTATACCTTGTGCAATGATTACCACAATCAAGTTAATTAACATATTCATCACCTCATGTAGTTACATTTTTTGTGTGTGGTGAGAACACACAGAACACAGAATATCTACTGTCTTAGCAAACTTCAAGTTTAAAATAAATTAATATTAACTATAGTTACCATGCTGTACATTAGATCTACAGAATGTACTTATCGTTTCATCTTATGATGTATCCATCACGTACTCATTTTGTTTTTTAATGAAACATCTTGAACACCATACAATACTGAAATATATATATTTCAAGGTATATTAAAAAATATATACATATATATGTAGCCCAGTAACTGGAAAACAGAGAATACACCTTCTTTTCAAGCGTCCATGGGACATTTGTAGTATTAGCCATGTAATAGGCAATAACAACAACAACAACTCAATAAATAACAAACAGAAAAAGGAAGACTCATATCCCTGGATGTGCAGGTAGGAATGTTGAATTGAATGCATTCACCTATCTCTACTCCCTCCCAGTCCCCACTCTCCTTCTCCCACACACAAACTATAAAGTATGATTTTTTTAAGCCATAAAGCAACAAAACTAGAAGGAAGCTGGCTGTGTGATAAATGACTTATATCAGAGAAAACTGAATCCAAGTCTACAGGTGAGGAAAGCCCAAAGCCAATCCAATTAACACTGCACACCTAAAAGACTCAGAAATTGGCAGCAGCAAATGCCTCTGGATATGAAGAGGAAGAGAATTGTAAAATAAGGAGGATAATAAAAAAAATATGTTTAAAAAATAGAATCCCAAATTAAGCTCCACATCCCAGCAAAAGAAAAGAGGTTTGCTGCTTTGTGTTGCTTCGCCCCCCATGGATTTGTGAGCCCACTTCCCCTGGGTGATGGGGATTCAAAGGATTACTCAAAACCCATCTCTACTGAGCAGTGAGAAGCCCCAAAGTGGTTACTCTCCCTTTAGGACGCTCAAGCAAGAGCCATCCCTTCCTTGGGAAATTAACACTGAATTGGGGTTCTCTTTCTGCATTTGTCTTCCAGACCAGGAAGTTACAGGAAGAGAACAAAGGTGGGGTTATAGTTTAAAAATATAGGCTGGTAACTTTCAGTGAAACAAGACAGATGACATTCCAGTAAGGCAATTAAGTGGTCCTATCAACAACAGTTTGATCTTAG
>NW_007726384.1:540358-579348 GCF_000696425.1 Galeopterus variegatus | reverse complement strand
CGAGGCCGGGGGCGGGCCCGCCGCTGCGCTTCCCAAGCAGCGCACTATCCAGTGCGCCACCGGGCCGGCCCTCAGCTCACTTTCTTTCAGTGATCTGTCCCACGTTGCTGGGAAGACTGTTTCCCAGGTTGTGTTTTGTCCCATGCCAGGGTGGGGAAAGATGAAGAGCAGGATGAAGCAGCACCAAGCCAAATTTATGGCAACATAAAAAAGGGGTCAGCAACATGGAAATGAGACATGCTATCTTATATCCAAAGTTCCAAATTATATCCTGTTATAAAGAGAGAGAGGGTTAATTTTCATTGAACTTATAAAAATAGCCACATTGCCATAATAATCACAAGAATACTTAAAGTTACTAAATTTTGGGGGGGATCAAATAAGGAGAAAACAAATGCTTTTATCTCTGTTTTAAATGACATTACCAAACTGTTGTTAGTTATAGATAGCTGAAGAGAGAGGGAGTTTTCTTACATTTGTAAAAACATTAGGAGAACCAGCAGTGTTTTAAAATAAGGCAATTGTAAAAACCCATAATTGCTTTTTAATTAGTTTACCAATTAACATTTGTTGTTTTGACCTTTGTGAACAATTTCATAAACCCATCAGTTTTTTCATTAGAATTTTGGAACTTCACTTTAAAGCTATGAACTCAAAGGTTGTCAGGAAACTGTACCTATCAAAGTTTTTTCATGAAATATTTGAAGATATAACATTTTAAAATTATAATTAAGCCAAGATTATGACCAGTAGCATTTATATCAAGACACAGATATTTGAGAACCTTACAAGATTTTAGAACACATATCCATAACACCTTCAGTACTGAGAATGCTTTCCCATATTAGTCTAATTTAGTAAATAAGCCAATTAGTTTTGATACATCTTTTATATATCCTTTGAGAAATTCCAGGGCCCTTGGAATTCCTCAAAGTTATTTTAAACTTTCAAGATTCCATGTTGGAAAGCTGTGTCAAATGACAAAAAGGCTTAAAACATTTAGTTGAATAAGATCACAAATTACTACAGAAAATAAAACCAAAGTGACAAAGGGTTTTAAAGTCAGAGAGCACAAGAAATTATCATGAAATAAGTTTTTTTTAAAAAAACCAGTTATCTAAGGGACAAAGAAAACCTTTTACAATTTTGTATTAAAAGCATTCAAGTGTTTTTTGTTTGTTTGTTTTTGTTTTGTTTTGTTTTGTTTTGTTTTGTTTTAGAAAATCTGGTTGTTCCATCGCAGGAGAGCAAATTCTGACCCTGTATTAGAATACTTTTGACATTAATTTTTAGAAAACCTCGCATATAATTTGTTTTTATATCCAGTTATTTTTTTTTTACTGTAAAACCCTCTTAACAAACTTATCTACATAAACCATTATCAAGACTTACTTAGACATTCTGTTTTTTGTCCTATACTTCCTACTTTCTAAATAGCTAGTCATTTACTCTAGGACAAAAATACACTGTACCAGATGCTTTCTTACATAAAAATTATTTTTCTTTCTCTCTAGCCCCTCCAACCATAACCATATCCCACATCCATAGCCTTCTTTAAATCACCTTCTTTTTACATACTTGTTTTTCTTTTATCAATGCTAAATGGGCCTAATTTGTCTAAATATTATATATAAAAAGGTTTTTTTGTATTTTGTTTTTTTTGGTTTTGGCGGGGTTTACAACTTAAAAGCCTCTAGCAAAGACAAATGTAGTCCTGTTTGATTAGTAAACCCAGGCAACAATGTGTGTTGATAAGAACATTTTTATACATTCAGGTTAGTAAATAGGCATCCATTTATCAGTGCAAATTATACAAAGCCTAGTTTGAGTTTTAGCTATTTTTACCAAATACATATTTATGGTTTCCCAGCCAAAAACTTGGTGTATTAGATTTATACCCTTATCAGTTAATGTTAACTATGGCCTATGCGATATTTGGCATAAGTTTCCTTTCATTAGCCATTTCAGGTCCCAGGATTCCACATGGCATTTAGAGCCATAAGGAATTCAGAGAGGCAAACGGCAGTGTTCACTATCTATGTCTAAAAGATATTGTTTCTCCCAGCATGGCCAGGAGGCAGAGCTGAGATAACAAGGAGACATATTGACCTAGAGACAAATTTAGGTAAAAGGTTTGAATCAAATTTTGAAAATACATTTATCAAAACTTTAGAAGATTTAAATCATGTGAACTTGAAAAGTATACTTACTTATCTAATGAGTGCACATTAATTATAAGCCAATTTGGTACCTTGCATGTAAAACGATTACACAAACAGACATGAACATATAGACATAACACACAGCTTCCACACACATATATGCAGACATAAACAACAAGAACAAACAAGGATCGTATAGGTTATGTTCAAGATATAATAAAAAGCTCACTAGTAAAAAGGTCAGGTTTAGGTTGTGTTTTTTCAAAAAGATTTATTGGTGAGGCTTCACCTTGCCTTAAAGAAAGCAAGATAACAAGTTTATATTGTAAATCAAAGTATGCAAGCCTTTTCAAGAAGATGTAGAGAAGATTTTCTTCCTTTTAAGAAAATAGCATAGGATTTTGTGAAGAAATACATAGATGAGACTAGAAGAGAATTTAGAAGTCTGTTTAAGATGCCAGAAAATTTGAGACCATCTAGTTAAACAGGTAGATTTTAGGTTAGTTTTTGTTTCTCAAATGGCTACCTGAAGAGGTGAGCCACCAATCGGAGATGAAACCATTTGACTCTTGAGGTTTTTAGGAGAAGAGCAGTAGACCCAAAAGGGGTGTGATTGGTGCCATGGCTGCTTTTCTTCATAAAACTCCTGATTCTTCAGAGAAAAAGAGTAGCACATGCAGTTAAGAAAAGAACCACTGCTTTTAAGAGAGAAGAGAAGCATTGTGCAGATAAGAAAGGCGTGCTCAAACAATACCAACACTGCAAAGAAATATTAACTTCTTTTACTTTAGATTGTCCAATTTAAAGTTTTCTCAGTCATTGGCAAAGATTAAGTTTTATCCTTTTTTGGTGACATAAACATGTGTTAGTTTTTTGTTAAGGTCTTGGATAGGTCTCAGAGCGACTTGACATAGATTCCTAGTTGTTAGGTGGCAAGCGTTAATGAGACCCATTGCATAATTAACCAGTGACAAATTTGTTCCCAAATTTTTATGTTAAGGCTCCCTTCCTTGAGGTATCAAGGACATGGTTGTTTAATATCCACTAACAGTTTTACAAGCTGCCATTCAGTTACTTACAGCCTGCTGCTTTAAGGAGACATTGGAGTTGTAATGTACATTCAGTCTCCCTTTTCATTAATGAATATCCATATTTTAAAAGCAAAGAAAATGAAATATATCTCCGGGGTTGAAAAAGCCTAACTTTGACCTGCTGCAGGCGTGCAGTCACTGATTGAAAGCCACCTGTGATTCCCTTACTGAGATGCATTTCCCTTATTAGGGACTCCCTTGCTGGGATGAACAGACGTCCTATTCCTCTCTAATGCTTGGCAGGTCAGTCTCCCATCCGTGGACAACCTTGTGAGGAATTCCCCACGGATCAGAGACTGACCTGCCAAGCATTAGAGAGGAAATGGACGTCTGATTCATCCCCAGCAAAGGGAGTCCCATTGAAGGGAAATGCTTCTCGGTAAGAGAATCACAGGTGGCTTTTGATTAGCGATTGCACGCCTGCGGCGGTGTCTAACTAGGGCTTCACCTGGAGGTTTTGCTTTCTCTCTCTTTCAGTTTTCTATCTATTCTTCCAGCTATGGGTAACTCGCTGTCTACAAAGGAAGTTCAGTATAGGTCACAACTTCAATGTCTCCTTAAGGCAGCAGGGTATAAGGTAACTAAGCATCAACTAACTGAATTATTATTGGTTATTAGATGGCAATGCCCTCAGTACCTTAAGGGAATCTTGATATTGAGGGTTGGGAACAAATTGGCTGATGGTTAAAAAATGCAATAGGTCCAGTTAAGGCTTCTCATCTAATGGTTTGGAGTCTATGTCGAGTTGCTTTAAGATCTATTCAGGACCCTAACAAAAGGCAACAACATGTTTCTGTCACTAAGGAGGATAAGAAAAAATCTTTGCCTCCTCCTCCTCCCCCACCACCTTTAGAGGTGAACAATTCAGCCACTCCCTTGATGGAGCATTGTATTAAAGAAGGACACAACATGGAAACTGATACTTGTCATATCTTTCCTGTTGTGAGAACTGGGACTCTGCCCAGACATGAAAACCTCTCATTTTCCTTGCTTCAAAAATTTAGAAAGAGCATAATAGAAAATGGCTTACATAGTACTTTTACTAAGGGGTACTTACAATCAATTGCTCCTGGGTATAATATGACCCTTTGGGATTGGAAGACACTTGGAAAAACTGTTTTTACTACTGCTCAATACACTGTATGGCTACAAGAATATCAGGAAACCTTACATAATATTTTACTAGAAAATTTATGAAATAATGTTCAAATTGATAAGAAAATGTTATTTGGGGAAGGAGATTTTATAATACCTCAGGCACAAGCTTTACTTCCTCAACAAGTACTTGACCAAACAACTCATGCAGCCGTAAGGGCTTGGAACAGAATTCCTGAAGCAAATACTCCCACTAAATCTTTCACTACTATTAGACAGGGCCCTTCTGAGCCTTATATAGATTTTATTAATTGTCTTCAAGATGCTATAACTAGACAAATTGACAATGCTGAGGCAGCCCAAGTACTTTCACTACAATTGGCTTTGACAGTGCTAATGAGGACTACCAAAAGGTCCTCCTTTCAATGAAAAATAAAAATTCCACTCTTGCTGATAGGATCAAAAGCCTGCCAGAATGTGGGGACTGAAACCCATAAAGCCCAAATTCTTGCTGTGGCTCTCCAATCTAAAACATGCTTTAAATGTGGAAGGGAAGGTCATTTTCAGAAAGATTGCAGACTGAGAGAGGTAGAACAGACTAAACCAAAACAAAAATGTCCTAAATGTAAAAGAGGATTTCATTGGTCAAATCAGTGCAAATCTAAATTTGTTATAAAAGGCAATCCTATTTCAGGAAACGAGGAAGGGGGTGCCAGATCCCACACCCCAATAAACAAAGGGGGTCAAATTCTCAGTGCTCAGGCTCAAGTCTGGACTCCTCCTCAGGACAATCTTCCTCTCCCAGACTTCAAATAAATGATCAAACAATTGTCAATTTGACCTTAACAAAAGATGTAATTTTAGATGAAGCAGGACAAGTGAAGTTAGGGACAACAAATTTCTCTGGTCCATTACCTTTTAACACCCGTTGTATTATACTGGGCAATCCAAAATACTCTATAGATGGTGTCCAAATTATTCCAGAGTTAATTCCACCTGATAAGTTGGGACCAATTCATGTTATGATAACTAGCTCAGGATATCATGTAATTTCTAAAGGGACTCAAATAGCTCAACTTGTTCTCTTGTCCTCTTTGTTATCTGAAACAAAATCTGAACCTCAGTCTCCTGCTTCTCCTGATGCTTTCTGGATACAAAAGTTAAATAATGCTCAGCCACTATTAACATTATCTGTTGAACAAAAGTTAATTACAGGGTTGGTAGACTCAGGGGCTTACGTTACTATAATTACAAAAAAGGATTGGAATCCATTATGGAAAATAACTTCTTCTCCAGTTACACTTACTGGACTAGGCCGGTTGAAATCCCCTTGTCAGAGTAAAAATCCCTTATTGTGTACTGGGCCTGAGGGACAAACTGCCTCCATTATGCCTTATGTTCTAGATCTCCCTCAAACACTGTGGGGCCGAGACACCCTTACTCAGTGGGATGTTTATATTGGGACATCTTCAAATTTATCATGATGGCCACTGCCACACTCCTGCCATTCAAACTTCAATGGACCCCTGGTCCTCCGGTTTGGATGGAGCAGTGGCCTCTTAAAGGGGAGAAATTAAATCAAGCTACTTTAATTGTCAAACGACAGTTACAATTAGGACATTTGGAGCCATCATATACTCCCTGGAATACTCCTATATTTTGCATTCCTAAAAAGTCAGGTGTCGGGCCTTAAAAACCAATGCCACCTTAAGTGACACTACAAGCGGCGCCATTATGGGCCCACAAGGGCATATTAACATGGCAGCCTAAGACGACGCCAGGATGAAGTAGGGTGGGGGTGTCTGCGGGAACCTTGCCTAAGCCCTTATTGGCCAAATACGTGCTTCTGTGCTCGTGAAAGGCATTGAGACAGGATACATGCCCTTGACCTTTAAGCTGAATGTTAAAACCTCCCCTCCCTATCTGCCTATAAAAACAAGTGCTTGTGTGATAATAAATGGAACTACCTCGACAGAACCCCCGCCGCGTCTGAGTGTCCTTTAACTGGGCTGGGGGGCCGGCGGTGTGCTCACCTCTCTTCAAGGCTCTCTTCCCCCGTCTCCTTCCAAAGGGGACAGGAGGGAAAGAGGAATCCGGGCTGTTCGCTCGCCCACCGAAAGGAACAAGGCTAGGGCTGTTCGGATCGGCTGGCGGCGGACCCGACAGTCAGGCAAATGGAGATTATTACATGATTTAAAAAAAAATTAATGCCCGCATTCTTCCCATGGTGGCCCTACAGCCTGGGCTCCCTAACACAGCTCTCATTTAATCATCATAGACCTAAAAGATTACTTTTTTACCATACCTTTGCACCTGGAGGACAAACAAAAGTTTGCCTTCTCCCTTCCTAGCATTAATGCAGGAGCGCCTGCTTAAAGGTATCAATGGAAAGTTCTCCCTCAAGGAATGATTAATAGCCCTACTACTTGTCAGGACTTTGTGGATTGAGCTATTCGACCCACTCATGAAAAATTTCCAACTGCTCTTATTTATCATTGTATGGATGATATTCTTATTGCTCATGATGATTCAGAGCTGTTATCACAAGTTTATTTACATTTAATCATACAAATTAATAATACCGGTTTACAAATAGCTCCAGATAAAATTCAAAAAAAGGAGCCTTGGAAATACCTTGGTTTTCTAATCACTCAGAGAAACATACGGCCACAAAATATATCTTTCCATATTCAGGAGCCCCTTACTCTCGATGATTTACAAAAATTACTTGGCCAAATTAATTGGCTCCACCTTTCCATGGGTATTCCTACTTATCAATTACAACATTTGTTTAATACCTTAAAGTGAGACCCTGATCTGTCCTCCCCATGTTATTTGTCTAAACAAGCAAAATTAGAATTAAAACAAATTGAATCCTTTTTACATTCCAGACAATTAACACACATTGTTAAATCTCAAGTCATTCATTTCATTGTTTTAAATACCCCACATAGTCCTACAGGTTTGCTTTGTCAATTTATTCCTCAAATAGGAGTCATTGAATGGATTTTCTTACCCCATCAACAAAAAAGAAATTATATACTAAATTAGAACAGCGCATTCATTTACTCACTAGGTGAAGGCACCATTGTCAAATGCTTACTTGATATGATCCTGATACTGTCAACCCTGGTCTTTCTAAAACTGACTTTTACACTGCCCTTGAGCAATCAGAGTCCTTACAGATAGCTATGGCTGATTTTGTTGGTAAGTTACAATTCTCATTGCCACATGATAAAATCTTACAAGGACTCCAATTACTACCTATACAATTAAAATCCTGCTTATCCCCTGTTCCTCTTCCTCAGGCACTAACTGTGTTTATTGATGGTTCTGGTAAATCAGGAAAGGGGTCTATAACATGGCAGGAACAAGGAATCTTGAAACATTTTATTACTATTCATCACAAATCCACTCAAAGGTCCAAACTGGCTACCGCTATTGCAGCTTTACAACATTTTTTCACTCAGCCCCTTAACTTAGTGGCTGACTCTGCCTACATAGTAGGAGTCTTACAAGTTATTCAAAGTGCCTCTATCCATTAAGGAAATGATTTTCTTTTATCTGAAATGTTTTGACACTTACAAAAACTTATTCAAAAGAGACAACACCCTTTCTATGTAACTCACATACGCTCTCATTCTGGTCTCCCTGGTCCTTTAACAACTGGAAATGATATGGCTGACCACTTTGTTATGTATAATAATGTTTTACAAAAGGCTACTGATTCTCATCAATTTTTTCATCAAGGGGCACGAGCCTTAGCTAAGATGCATCAAATTTCTTACAAACAAGCTCAAGACATTGTTCGTGCTTGCCCTGATTATCAAAGATTTTCTAAATCTAGTTTTCCTGGAGGGGTTAATCCCCGAGGAATAAAAAGTAATGAAATTTGGCAAATGGATGTTACTCATTATGCTCCATTTGGACGTCTTAAATATTTATATGTTACTGTTGATACTTATTCTGGTTTTATTTGTGCTACTGCCCAAACAGGAGAAGCTGTTAAACATGTCAAAAGACATTGTCTCTCTGCCTTTGCTGCCATGGGAATTCCAGCTCAAATAAAAACAGACAATGGCCAGCACACACCTCCAAAGTCTTTCAATTATTCTATAATGATTGGAACATTAAACATGTCACAGGAATCCCATATAACCCCACTGGCCAGGCAATTGTTGAAAGGGCGAATGGCCTTCTTAAATCTCAATTAAATAAACAAAAGGACAATATAGATATAGAAATGGCCCCTCATGAACAGGTCTTCAAATCTTTGTTTACACTAAATTTTTTAAACTGCAATTCCCAAAATTTAAGTGCCACAGAATGGCACTTTATCCCTCCTGAAAAGAAGCCTAAAACCTTGGTTCTATACCGCCACCTACTGACGGGACCACAATGGTTGGGACCTGCTGAATTGTTAACATGGGGAAGAGGGTATGCTTCTGTTTTGTCTCCCACAGGACCAGTGCGGATTTCCTCTAAAGCTGTCAAACCTTATCATGTGGAACCCCAGATCCAACGAAGGACCGAATCCGATCCCAGAGTTTCAACACCTCACCATCTCACCTCGGGTTATCCCTCTGGAAATGGCATGCGTCAGACCACCAGTGATGGTGATGCCGACAACCAACTTCACTCCGACCTACGTGAACCTGCCAGTAATGACAACAATGACTAGCTCCAAACCAACGTGGGGTGGATTAAAAGGTCTCATTAGTCAAGCAGAAGCTACAATTCAAAGAACAGACACTCCTCTAACGCTGGAAAATTTATTTCTGGCCATCACTTCTCACGTAACCATTAACTCAAAAGGATGTAAGGTAATATTAGTCTTGTTAACTTTCTCTATGCTTTTCTCCTCAATTGTACGCACTCATGTTTACTGAACACATGTACTGAATCCTCCTATTTTTGTTCTGCTTACCTGGAAGGATTGGGAGCCTCCTCTCTCACCTAATGATAGTGCTCACACTGGAGGCATCTGGCTCCCTCCCTCAGGCCCTCTTGAAGAACATGGACAATCCTGCTATAATTTAGGATACAATGCAGGATGGCATAAACTCGCCCATGATTGGTACTTCCTCACTGACAATTTACCCATCTGTATTACACCCAGTTGGACAAATAATAATTTATGTGTTCCTTTCTCTCCTCAATGGTATATGAATTATATAAGAAAAAATCCAAACCGACTTTTAGCATTAAAACATTAACTGTTTATTTCAACTGCTGGAATTCCAGGAGTTTTTCGTAATAGAAAAGATCACTCTAAGTCTAATATTCCTGTCTGTTCCCATCCCCGGATTTCCATAGAAGATGGCAGAGATTTAAACTGGGTCTCTTGCTGTTCTGTAAATTTTACTGAAAAAACATTACTTAATAATATTACACTGGACAATTGGGGACCACAAAATTTATTAATATTTCATTCCAACACCACTTGGAATTATACTCTTCCTTTTAATTATTCCAGATCCCCTTATAACTGGAATCCCAGTTTGGCTGGTCCCATTTTGAGATTAATATATAATTCTTATTACTCTCCCCTTAAAAGAACAATTTGGCATCTTGCCATCCTGTTTTTCCCTTGCATAATTAGACAAATGACAAACTTTAAATTAAAATGGATGACACAGGATAATATTGATTCAGTTATGATTTGTACCTTTCGTCCTTACATATTTGCTATGTTATCTGCAAACTTCTCTTTCTCCTTTAATTCTGAATTTAATATCACTCTCCCAGCGAATTCTACTTGGTTTACTCCCTGCATTACTCATTTTAATGTTACTACTCTTAATATATCTTATATTTTCATACTAAAACAAAGAGCAGAAGCTTGGCTACCTGTAAACCTTACATGACAATGGATGGGAAGTTCTGCCCTAGAGCAAATCACCTCTGCTCTAGAGAAAGTACATGTTAAAAGATTCTTGGGCATTCTAATAGCTTCCATAATAGCAGTAACAGCTGTGGCTGCTACTGCAGTAATGGCCTTAACTCATTCTATTCAAACAGCACAAATAGTAAATGACTATTTTCAGAAGGTAACTTCTGAATTTCTGTCTCAAACTAAAATTGACCAAGAAATCTTACAAAGATTAGATGCCTTAGAGGCAGCTGTAACCTGGATTGGTGAACACCAACAAGCTCTCTGGACATGAAGCCAGCTTAATTGTGATGCAGGGTATCGCTCCATGTGTGTAACTTCTATTCCTTTTAATTCCTCCACTGCATGGAAAGACGTGCAAAAACTTTTACATGGAGCTTTTCATTCTGATTTACATGGAGATATTCAAAACTTAATAACCAAACATCAACAACAAATGACACAGCTTCAAGAAGAAGCTTAATCATTTAAATGATTTGGCCCATTGGCTTAATCCTACCCAGTGGTTTTCTGGTTTAAATGTAAGAATTTGGATTATTACTGGAATTAGTGTCTTATGTATTTTATGTTTTCTTACAGTGATTAAACTGTTATGTTCCATGTTCCAATAGACTCGTCAAGCTGAAGTAATGCTGACTGTTCTTCATCAGGACACCTCATCACTTCCGATTTTTATAATGATAATAAGTGGGGAGATGTAGTGGGTTAGAAATCGTGATTCTCATTTGATTTTAGAATAAGGTTTTTAGGTAAATGCATGTATGGGGCAAAAGCCCTCAGACAGGGGGCCACAGCCCATAGATAGTGTGGCCAAAGCCCATCTAATCAACTCTTAATCACTGGTCAGGTATGGGACTGTGTACTTTAATTATTTTAGAGATGACAGGTAGTTGTCATACTGGTTATGTTAAGAGATTTTAAGAATTGGTGAAGGGAAAGTTGTGGAAAAGATGTTTGCTAGGGGCAAGCTGTCTGTTGGGGGAAACTTTAGAGATAATTGTATTTAGATTTTATCATGAGTTTAACTTTTGTTTAAAGAGAGGTCATACTTTAGATAATGAGCCAGTTTGACCAATTTAGCTCTTACTAATTGTACTTTGGAATGCCACTTTAATTTACTGATGTTACTAGTTTCCATTGTTAAGCTATACTTAGCCAGAGACAACTTTTGTAACACTGCCCGTGTCCTTATGTCCTACTTTCATGATTGAATCCACTGATTTTTCTTGTAAAAACTTCCTTGTCTTGTCAATAAAAAGAAAGGCTGATTTTGGATCGGGGCTGCTCCCCTGATGGGTGGCAGTCCCTCCAGGCCTCATTGATTGTATTTTGAGCAAATTCTTTCTCTTTTCTCCATCTCGGTTACACAGAGGAAAGTGTAACAGAGGTTTATTTTTTGGATCAGTTAAAGCAGAGGTCCTCTGGATTGGAAAACATCAGCGACAATTGTGTGGGATCAGCATACTGAAAATAAAGGGGATTGAATGAACAATTTCATCTTAGGTGCTGAGCAATTCCCTCCCAGCCTCTTTAAGCCCTCTGACTCCCAGAAGGCTGGCATGGATATTCACCTCCAGTCAGAAAATACAAAGTGACTTCTCTAGAGAAGCTGACCCATCCAAGCACAAAGTCAAGGTAATGACATCAGTAATTCCAGGAAATTCAGCCTAGCTAACTTACAGTTGCACTCAGACTTCAACTCAGATTTTTTTTATTCTCCACTCTCAATTATGAGCAAACAATCAAAGACTACCAGATATTTGGAGTAAGCCTGTAAAGAAGAAGATCAAGGGCCAGCCCGGTGGCGCACTGGATAGTGCGCTGCTTGGGAAGCGCGGCAGCTCTCAAAAAAAAAAAAAAAAAAAGAAGATCAAACAGGGAAAAAAGTACATATTGGAGAAAATGGTGACTTTTCAGAAATAAGAAGTCTGGAAAAATGGACTATGAAAAACAGAATATTCAGATAACTTTAAAGTACTGTCAGAAATTCTTAAAAAAATAAGAGCAGCAATTAAGTCTTGAAAGATAAAGTTTAAGAAATCACCTAGAAAAGAGAGCAAAAAGAGAATGATATAAAAATTAGGAAAAAAAGAAAAAGAAAATAAGAGGGCAAATCCAGAATATCCTATATCTGAAAAAAATAGGAATTCCAGAATGAAAGCAAAGAGAAAATGTAGAGTAAATAATCACCAATGAAATTATTCAAAAGTATTTTCCAGACATGAAGGACACAATAAAATGGTGCTACAAAGTATAACACACATTTGAGATAAAAGACACAGATAGAAAGGCAAATCATTATTTAATTTCAAAACACTAAGAGCAAGGAAAAGACTTTACAACCTTCCAGAAAGAGAGAATAAAAAGTTACACACAGAATATCAGGAACCAGAATTATATTTCACTTTTTAACAGCAACATCAGAAACTAGAAGACAGTGTAGTTATCTACCATCCAATCAGTCAAGATGAGGTTAGAAAAAACTCATTTTCAGACCTTCCAAGTCACAAACAATTACTTCCATAAACATTTTCTCAGTAATCTACTACACAATATATTTTATCAAAATGAGGGAGAACATTTTTAGAAAGAGGAAGATGTGGGATGCAAGATATAAAAGATTTAAAACAGAGGATAGAGAAATGAACAAAACCTCAAGGAATGGGTAGTTTGTCAGTTTGATTAGAAATTTTAGTTCTGTACAATTTTCCTGAGATAATATGCTACAAATGATGTGTGATATTTACTGTGCCCCACAGTCTACAAAGAGGCACTCTTTGGTGGTTTTGAATTGCAACAAGATACAATTAAAATTAATGGTTTCATCATTTCTTCTAAATGCTCCTTGAATGGAAAACATAAATTCTTTAACACAAATGCTATGATGACCCTAATTTTTACATTATTTTCTAACAATAAATTATATGTAAGAAATAGAGGATTAACTAGAAATAGGAAGGATTAACCAGCATGGGTGCTTAACGACCTAGAATAGTTTGTTAATGATTTCAGACACTAATAGTATTTGACTCTGCTCTCTTGTTAATTTAGCTTTATGTTTTAATTTTATATCATTTGACATATATTCCATTTATTCAGAAGATTATTTTTCTTGGAATTGCCTAGTCATGAAGCTGTTGAATTTTGCAAGGATCTGAAACCAACTTGAATTGTAAACAGATAGGAGGCGAAATAAAATCTTCATGCCAAACTAGGAGAATGTGGTATCCTGATGGAAAGGTCAATTTGCTTAATCTAATATCTGACAACATTGGAGAGAAAAAAAAGATATGGTCAAATGTCTTAGACTATTCAGGCTACTATGACAAATCCCTTAGACTGGGTAACTTATAAACAAGAGAAATTTATTGCTCACTGTTCTAGAGACTAGGAAGTCTAAGATCAAGACACCAGCAGATTTGGTTTCTAGTGAGAGCCTGTTCCTCATAGGTGGCATTCTCTATGTGTCCTCACATGGTGGAAGAGGCAAGGGCATTCACTTTAGCCTCTTTTATAAGGGCATTGATCTCATACATGAGGGTGGAGTCCCAAAGGTCCCACCTCTTAATACTATCACAGTGGGTATTAAGTTCCAATATATGAATTTTGGGGTGACAACAACATTCAGACCATAACAAAAAGCATACCTTATTTTGCAAATAAAACATTTAAGTTCCCTTTATTCATCTAAATATATCTAACCATGTTTGTATTATGTGCTACATACTGGTACCGAACCACACTAGCTATACAATGACTCTTCCCTTAGAAAGCTGAAAAGCTCATGGGCAAGTCAGAAATTGACCAAGTAATTACAATTCAATAAAATAACTATGAGAAGCAATATCCTATTTGCAAAAGAATAAAAGCTAAAAGTATAAATGTAAGCACCATGTAAATGTGTTTCTTCAAGAGTGATTAAAAAATAATCATAGAATTTTAGAGTTAGAAGATAATTATAAAATCAAGTAGTCTGACTGCCTTCTTTTACTAATATGAAAACTGGCATAGAATATTAAATAACTTGATATAAGATTGTTCAGCACTGGCAGAAGTAGGACTTAAGATAGTTTGTCTGAGTTCTAGTCTGGTGTCCTTTCTACAACATTACATGGTTATTCTATGATACTGGACATTTGGATAAATCTTAGTAAGTCCCTTTTTCATATTCAGGAAATATATCTTATTGGAAAGATGAAGTCTAGTATTTTATTAATATTTCCATGTCCCTGTATGTAGCTTGTACAAAGGGGTAACAGACTAGTTAATAAAGCAACAAACTGAAAATTTTTAGTTTCTTCAAGGTTTTATTTCAATTTCAAGGGGCGTATATATAGGCATAAATATGGATCTGTTTATACTTTGAAGATTTCCCTGTAGGCTCATTAATTCCTGCAAGGAAATTGTTTTACCAGAACAGGTCCTCAATTAGGAAAATAACTTTTATGCATCACAAACCACCATTGTTAGTATTTCCAACTCGTTCTCTGCAAATTTCCTTCGACCACACTAACACCAACCGTTCATTGATTTCACCACCTTTTCTCTGTCACCTATTTCATGTCCTTACATACTTCTTTATCCAGCTTAGATACTGTCTTAGTCCATTTCTGTGTTGCTATAACAGAATACCTGAGACTGGGTAATTTATAAAGAAAAGAGGTTCCTTTGGCTCATGATTCTGGGACAGCTGCATCTGGTTGGGGCCTCAGGTTGCTTCAACTCATGGTAAAAAGTGCCAGGGCAGCAGGTAAGTGTCAGGAAATCGCATGGCAAGAGTGGAAGCAAGAGAGAGAGAGGGAGGGAATGTGTCAGGCTCTTTTTAACAACTTGCTCTTGTGGGAACTAAGAGAGCAAGAACTCACATTCCATTGGGCATTAATCTGTTCATGAGGAATCTGCCCCCATAACCCAAAACACCTCTCACTAGGCCCCACCTCCCAACACTGCTGCATTGAGGATCAAATTTCAACATGAGTCTTTGTTATGGCCAACGTCCGACGGGTGAAAGAAATTTGCCCACTGGAACCGGGTGATAGGAAAAGGAAAAGAGTTTATTTCTGGCAGCCAGGGCTATGCAGGCCAATTGAAGTGTGCAGCCCCAAGTTGAAACCTCTCGCAGCTTTTATTTTTAGCTAGGCGGGAATTTTTCACACCTGACACAATCTAGCCAATGCAAGCAAGCCAGCGATACATAAGCTAATTTTGTGGGTAGCCCTGTAGCCCCTCCCCACCCTGGATTCCCCATAGGGACTTTCCAGGCTAAAATGGCAGAGCTGCCTAAAATGGCGTTGGCCATGCTACTCTGTTTATTCCCCCATTTATTTTAGCAAGCGATTTGTGCAGAAGCAGAATGCATATGTTAAGGTCAGTAGGGGTTGGGGCGTCCCTTAACATCTTGAGGGATGAATTATATCCAAACTCTATCATTCCACTCCTGGCCCCCCCAAACTCATGCTCCTCTCACATACGAAATACAATCATTCCATCCCAATGGTCCCAAAAGTCTTAGCTTGCTCCAGCACCAACTTGAAAGTCCAAAGTCCAAAGTCTCATCTGAGACCAAAGGCAAAATTCCTTCCAGCTGTGAACCCATAAAAATCAAAAACAAATTTATCTAGTGCCAAGATACAATAGTGGAAGAGACATTGGGTTAACAATCCTATTCAAAAAGGGAGGAATAGGTCAGAAGAAAGGAGAAACAGGCCCCAAACAAGTCTGAAACCCAGCAGGGCAGACATTAAATCTTAAAGCTCCAAAATAATCTCCCTTGACTCCATGTCCTGCATCCTGAGCACAATAGGAAACTTGGGTCCCCAAAGCCTTGGACATCCCCTCCCCCATGGCTTTCCTGGGCATAGCCCACACAGCTGCTTTCATGAATTGAAGTCAGGTGCCTACAGCCTTTCTAGGTGGGCATTACACACTGCCAATGGCTCCACAGCTCCGGGGTCCTGGTGGCAGCCCCACTCCTACATCTCCACTAGACATGGCACCAGTGGGAACTCTCTGTGGCAGCTCTGACCCCACATCTCTACTCCGCATTGCTCTAGTAGAAGCTCTCTGCAGTGGCTCTGCCCCTCTGGCAGGTTTCTGCCTGGGCCCACAGGCCTTTCCATACATCCTCTGAAATATACCATGGCTTCAAACACCACCTTAAAGACAATATCTATAAATCATAAATCCTTCCTGGTCCTTACACCTGAACTTCCAATGTGTCTACCCAAATTCCATCCTGACATCTCCTTTTAGATATCTATTGGGCATGTCAAACCTAACTTATCTGAAATCAAACTCCTAAATTACACCCCCAAATTTGTTCACCCCATATTTTTCTCCATCTCAGTAAATAACCCCTTCCTTCTCTCTCAAACTAAAACTCTTGTAGTCATCTTTAACACTTCCCTTTCTCTTCCTTCCACATTAAGTACATCAACAAGTCCTTTTGGCTTTACTTTCAATTTATATCCAGAATCTGACCGCTTCTTGCCACTCTCACTGCTACCATCCTTGTCCAAGCTGCAACCTATATGAACGCCACTAAAATCACCTGGATGATTGAATTAGCTTTCTTATAGGTCTTCCTGATTCAGCCCATGACCCCCTTAGCTATTCTCAAAATAGTAGCCTGTGCAATGTGGTTAAAATCCAAGTCAAATTATGTTATTACATTGTTCATTGATGTACATGACCTGACTCCCTACTTCTTCTATAAACTGCTATTCAGTCTGGTCTCCTTGCTGTTCACAGAAAATGTGAAGCAGGCCTCAGGGTTATTGCATTTGCTGTGTCCATTGACTGAAATGCCCTTTTCCAGATATGCACAGTCTGCTATCTCACTTACTTCAAATATCTATTCAAGTGTCACCACACTAGAAGGTGATTTTCTAAATCACCTCACATAAAATAACAACCCCATTCATACCCGACTTACATAAATCCCATCCCTCTTACTTGGCTTTACTTTTCTTTGTAGCACTTATTACCATCTAACATATTTCATATTACTTGTTTATTTGTTTACTTTCCCCCATCACCACTGGAATGCAAATAACACGAAGGCAGGGTCTTGCTTTTAATTGCTTTACCCCCATTGTCTCGGGGGAAAAAAAAATACCTGACACTTGTTATAGAGTCTATTATTCTCTCTCCCCCAGTGAGCATTTCTCAAGATTTAGGCCTGTGTCACTTTTTTCTTTCTAATAGTAACTGTATATTATATCCTTAGGAAGACCTATCCATTCTTATATAAGATTTTTCTGCATGAATGTTCTAATATCAGATTAAACTGGATAATTCCAGATCTTAGTGAATCATTGCCACTAATATCCCCAATCTGTCATGTAGAATAGGACTCGTATATCTCTAATTAACATCACCATTTATTCACTTATTCAGATTGGAACCTTAAAATCTTGCCAATTAATAGTACATGGTCGTTTGTTTGTTTGTTTTGACCAGTAAGGGGATCACAACCCTCGGCATGGTGTGGTCCGCACCACACTCAGCCAGTGAGCGCACCGGCCATCCCCATATAGGATCCGAACCCACAGCCTCGGCGCTATCAGTGCCGCACTCTCCCGAGTGAGCCACGGGGCCGGCCCAATAGTACATGTCTAATAGACATGTTTTGCTGTTTTTCTTAACTATATCTCAATGTTCAAAATGCCAGTAATACACAAAGTACCAATATCTGAATTTTAAAATATTAAGAAAGAATAAGAAGACCCACCTTAGAGAAGTATACAGTATAAAATGTGGTTGAAGACTAATCACTGGATATTTTTTAGTGCCTATCTATGCATTTTTATCAGCCTCTGCTTTTATTCTTGTATTCTTCTTTTTTTTTTTTTTTTTTTTTTTTTTTTGTATGATGCCCTATCTTCTTTCAGTCTTATGTTCTCCCTTCTCATTTCTCCAACATTTTACCTACAGTATTAAAAAGCATTGCATACTGTACTGGTCACTATATAGCAAAGTTCATAATTTTATTAGCTTGTGGTTTAAGGATTAGATTTGAGGGAAAGAATTTTTGCATTTTCTTTCTAATTAATTAATTAATTTTTTTAAATTTTATGAATATTTATGGGGTACAAAGCAAATTGTCACCACTCATGCCTAAGATGTGATGGCCAAATCCATACTGGCAGCATGTCCATTACCATAAATTGTGATTATACCCCATGTCCCCCACCCAATTATCCCCTCAATTATCCACAACCTCCCTCCCCATCTCCCTTTCCCCTCTCCACTTTGTATCCCTAGGTATGTTCTCTACCTCTGCAAGGCCAATGCACCCCTGTGGTCTTTCCTTTTGTCTTTATCTCTCAGCTCCCACTTATGACAGAGGACATACTGTATTTATCCCTCTGTGCTTTGCTTATTTCACTCAACATAAACTTCTCCAAGCTCAAATGGGAGCATTTCATTCTTTTTTATGGCAGAGTAGTATTCCATGGTGTACATATACCACAATCTCCTTATCCAGTCATCCGTCAATGGACATTAGGTTGGTTCCATACCTTTGCTATTGTAAATAGAGCTACAATGAACATGGGAATGCAGGTATCCCTTTGACATAATGATTTCCATTCCTTTGGGTATATACCCAGAAGTATGATTGCTGGATCATAGGGAAGATCTATCTGTAGCTGTTTGAGAAACCTCCATACTGTTTTCCATAGTGGTTGTACTAATTTACAGTCCCACAAACAGTGTAGGAGCATTCCCTTTTCTCCACACCCTCACTGTGGAATATACTAAAAAGCATATGTACTTCGCAACGCCTGGTTTTCCAAAGCCTTGCAGTTTCACATATTGACCTTACAAGGACAGGAAATTTCCCTCAGGCTATAAGTCTCTGTTGCAAGATAAGGATTGTGGCACAGCAGGTTGCTGGCTCAAAGGCAGACTAGTTACTGATTGTTATGTAAAGATACTGAGAAAATGCTGTTAAGAACGAATGTTTGCTAAAATCAAACTGTTGTTGATAGGACCACTTAATTGCCTTACTAGAATGTCATCTGTCTTGTTTCACTGAAAGTTACCAGCCTATACTGTTAAACTATAACCCCACCTTTGTTTTCTTCCTGTAACTTCCTGGTCTGGAAAATAAATACAGGAAGAGAACCCCAATTCAGTGTTAATTTCCCAAGGAAGAGCTGCCTCTCACTGGAGGGTGCCTGGGAAGTTAACCTCTTTGGGGCTTCTCACTGCTCGAAAAAGATGGGCTTTGAGTAATCCTTTGCATCTCTGTCACCTAGTGGAAGTGGGGTGACAAATCCATGGGGGATGAAGCAATGCAAAGGAACACCTCACCAGCATTTATTATTCTCCATGTGTTTGATTATGGCCAGTCTAATTGGAATGAGATGATATCTCAATGTGGTTTTAATTTGCATTTACCTGATGACTAGTGATGTTGAGCATTTTTTCATGTACCTGTTGGCCATTTGTATGTCTTCCTTTGAAAAATGTCTATTCACTTCCTTTGCCCATTTTTTAACTGGGTTGTTTTTTTACTGTATAATTGCTTGAGTTCCTTGTACATTATGGATATTAATCCCTTTGCAGATGCATAGTTAGCAAAAATGTTCTCCCACTCTGTAGGTTGTCACGTCATTCTCTTGATTGTTTCCTTTGCTGTGCAGAAGATTTTTAGTTTGATATATGCATTTTCTTTTTTGTTCTGGTTACCCTCTGCATAACCTTTCACAAGATGTTTTCTCCTTTTTAGTTAATTTCTATGGGCCTTTTAATATAGTAACAAATAAATACCCCCTATATACCATACTATTTGGTGCTTTAATTGATTTTTAATAAATACTTCTATGCTGTAGAGCTAGGGCTGGGTCTGGAGCTCGCAGACCCCTTAAGCCCATTTTCCAGACTGGGTCACAAACCCTTCACATGTGGGTCTACAAACTAGGTAACTGGAAGAAAGGTCCTTGGAGCCTTGGTTGAAGAAAGAGTAGTCTTTATTCAACACACACACACACACACACACACACACACACACACACACGTCTGAGAGCTAGGCAGTCCAAAGAGAAATTCAGAAACTCAACTGCTACTGGCAAAGTCCAAAGAAAAACTGAACAGCTGCCAGTGAAGTAAACATGCTCTCTTTTTACATGCGAGCTCTCTGCTGGCCAGCGCTGCTTCACCAAACTCTTGAACACACACTAGCAACAAAACTAAAAAGATATATTGGCATGCACGTGCACTAACTCCACCCACATGCACAATTTGTTTACAAATAATGTGCTGCACCACACCCAACCAGACCTGAGGCAAAGGGGCCTGATTAAACTATTCTATTTTCCCAACATAGGACTTCAATTGAAAGTCAACACACTATTGTCTTAAATTGTCAGACTATCTAATTAGGAAATAATAAACAGATCATCTTGCCACAAAAGTTACTTTCCTGGTTCCTCTTTAATTCAGTCAAGAGTTAAAGAAGTTAATAGGCATATCATTTCAATACACTCTCTACTGAAATAAACCCAAGCTGTCACCTTTTGATGTCAGGAGCTAAGCCAAACATTTCTTTATTTAGGTTGAAAATATGCCTCTGAACACAATGTCTTAGCTTAATCATAAGTGGGTAAGAAGAAAAAGACAAAACAAAGTTATTGGCAGTGAGAGAAGACAGTATTGGAGCAATGTTCTTGAGACAATCTTATAGTAACGCCTCTAAACCTCATGACTATGAACTCCAGAATCAATACAGACAAGTCAGCTTCATCAGTCAGCTCAGTCTTCCCAGTGTGTTGTTAGGGGGAACGGAGTTTTGCAAGGACATTAATGTTGCCATCAGATGTTGCAGCTGGTGATATATTGGGTGGCAAGAACAATTGGCTGCCTTCACAAAGAAAACCTAAGCAGCAATATAAGCTGATTCAGCACTTTCATCCTCAGTCTCTCACCTTATTCATCACTGTCATATAGAACACAGCTAGTTAATCACAAGACATTTGACCAGACATCCTTCACCACCACCCCCAAACACTGAAATACTTGCTCTTTAAAATGAGAAGAAACAGAAACCTATGCTTGTTTACCTCCCTCCAAATATATTATATACACTTAGAATTTTTCACTATAAAAACAGACAAATTATACAATATTGTAAAGCTACTCGACCACACTTTTACCTGCCTGTAATCCTGCCGACTAGGCCAATTGTTGAGCTAGGGCTGGGTCTGGAGCTCCCAGACCCCTCAAGCCCATTCACAGACTGGATCATAAACCCTTCACATGCCAGGCTGGGTCACCAGACCCCTTCACGCAGGTCAATGAGCTAGGTAACCAGCCATAGGTTGGAAAGCAGGGCTGCACCAGGCATATGCCCAAGACAGATGCCTGCCTGTCTGCTTCACTAAAACTCTCTCTCTCTCTTTCTCTCTCACTCTCTCTCTCAAGAACATAGAAATAGCAAGAAAACTAAAAAGACACATTGGCGCGCATGAGCACTAACTCCACACACACACACACACACACACACACACACACACACACAATTTGCTTACAAAGGATGTGCCAAAACCACGCCCAATTAGACCCGGGGTCAGGGCCCTGACCAGACTGTTCTATTTTCCCAACAAGTATCATAATCTTAAAAAAAGTTTTTTCAAGGAAAAATGTTCCTTGTGAAGATTGCATAGTTGGCTGTTTTAAAGTGAGTTTTTTAAAAATAAAAGCACCAGTTCTTCTTTCATTATTATAACGCTTTTCATAGACAAAGAGGTAGACCATAATCTCTAATTAGTTGTTGTGAAAAAGAAAATGGCAACTAATAATCGCAGATGAACATGAAGTGGCCACTGTACTTGTATCTTATTCAGATGTAGGGGAATATTGCATTATGTCAGGTTTGAATCTTTCTGAAAAATATTCCCTAAAAAATATGGAACTGCTTGTTTCATCAATGTGTAGTCCTTTTGGTAAATTATAATAAATAGAGATAAGAATATTAAAACTGTACTAAATGATGTGAGCCATTAAGAATGAATTAATCAAATTACTTTTTTGTTGTTTGGGCCTTTATACTTGCCTTAATAATATTCCAAGAGATCATTTATACTTAATGAAATGCAGTGATATCAGATTGTTATTGATTTTGTGCTTAAAAGTTTGGCCTGGGTATAATTTTGATGCATTACAGTTATAGAGAAAGAAAACTGTTCAAATTCTATTTCATTATATTCTAGTAGAAAATCAATGCCTTACACATGTTGCAGAATATCTTTTCGTAGCTCAACCACTTTATGAAAATGTCTTTGACTCATAGAAGTAAAATATCATCAATGAAAAATGTGTATTGTTGTGGAAGTAGAGATAACCCCCAACATTTTTGGTAAACAATACCAGATACTTAGGACCTTCCATTACCAGGTGCTTAAGACCTTCCGTCACCAGAAGATTAGGACTTTACGCTGCCAGGGGGAAGGGACTTTCCAAAGAGCCCAAAGTACACCCTGTCCCAGGAAGGGAGTATGCTCACCTGATTGCAGGAACAGCATGACACCTTATCTTTGGACACCAAGGGAGGAAAGATGGAGGGGTGGACGGTTGGTCAATACCTCAGTCTTTCCTTTGCCCACCAAAAGCTAAAAGCCCAATGGTTTTAAAAATTGCTTAAAGTGGCCAATAAATGGCGTACAACCCAGCCTGTTACCAAAGCCTGCCTACCAAACTGTATAAAAGATGCTTGAGTTAAGAGCTTGGGGCCACTCCTGTCCTGAAAATGGGGCGACCTCCAGCATGCCAGAAATAAAAACCTCTTGCTTTCGCATCGATTTCTGCCTCCTGGTCTTTGTGAGATGAGCCTTCCCATCAAGTTAAGATTTGTGCTTTTGGGCCGGTCTTACATTGTCATTTGCTTTTGTAAATAGTACTTAAATTTTCAAAGCAACTTGTCAAATTCAAAGACAGTTTGCAGCCACTGCTATCACACACTGAGGTTGGCATGGAAGTAATTCTGTTGTTTTTTAATTAGAACTTCAATCAAATTTATTAAAATCTCAGGCTATTTACTAAATTGCTCAAATGAGATTGACTATGGAAATGAATATGGGCAGGAGACAGAGTTATTTATCCATGCTAGTACACCAACACAAGAAAGTGCTTTCACCTTTCCCTACCTAGAGGAAGCTTCTGTCATTCGGATGTGTCTTTTTTGGTGGAACATCTAGGGCACAGACAGGTAGTTGCCTAAAAGACATTGTTTGATAAATACTAAAATGATTCATCCTGCCTCTAAGTCAAAATGATTTATCCTACCTCTAGGTAGGATGAAAAAATTATTTCTCTTTCTACTTGATAAAGTTGAGGTTGATTTCTTTGAGTAAAACATTTATTTCCAATTCATAACTTGTAAAATGCAAATACTTAAAGTGGGCATGGTATGGGTGTCATTATCCCTCACAATTTAATTTTAATTTATTTAATGTTTCCCCTCTGTGATGTAATAAGATGAGAGCTCTGCTCTGCAGAAATGAGCCTCATGGTTGTGCCTTGAACAGTTCTGATTTCTTGTACTACTTTTTCATGACACAAGGCCAGATCATATTCTCTTGTATCTGAAATAACCTTCATTACTGAAGGAATTTCACGTGTCTTTCTACCTTGCTGCCTTTAAGAGCCTGACAGAAATGAAGTACACATATAATCGAAGGCACAAGTTCATGGTACAACCTTTTTTTTTTTATTGTTTATCCACACTTGAGATGGAAATCTTTCTTGAGTGAATGGCACAATTTTCTCTCTCCTATTAAATACTGAAACTAGTTTAGACTCTACCACCTATTCACTTCTATAGTCGACCTTTTTGAATAGTTTAGTAAATTGCCTCATATTTTAATAAAATTAGTCAAGTTCTTAAAAAAAAAAAAAAAAAAAATTATCCTCACACCCAATCCCCAACCCAGGAACTCAGGCATAAAAAAGCAGTGGCTGAAAACTTTCTTTGAACATAACTAGTTCTTGCTGATAATGTAAAATTGTCATTACCAAGATCACTTATTTTATTACAAATAGCCTCGATGTATATTGTAATACATTGGTTCTTATATGTATCATTTAATGGCCCAGCCGATCTTGCTTACTTTGTTGTTGTTGTTTGACTGTGGAAAAGCAAAATATTTCAGCCCTAAAATGTATTTCTTTGACATATTTCAAAATGGCTAATTCAGAGAGACTGGAAAAACCAGATTGGCTAGAAGTCTGTTTCTTTGTGGGAAGAAATTTACATCTATTAATGCAAATAGCCAGGCTTTCTCTGAGGCACACCTCCTTTGGCTACTATCTATTCTTTGAGGGCAGCTGTGAGACTACCTGAAATATTTGCATTTGCATACAAGATATCTCTACTTAACTTTAACTTTGACTTCCTTCTTTCACCTGTGACAACATCTCCTCCCAGAACTTCAGAGAAACCTGGTCTCAGGCCATTGTTCTGGGGTTTCTACTTCCCCCCACCTTCTCTCTCTTATGAACTCTGCTGTTTAAGCTTTGTACCCCCACTGGAAATTGGGACATTTGGTGCATTATTCTCTTGTGCTTTTCCTCATGCTTTGCTCTTTCCCAGCACATTAAATAATAAAACTTTTTATGCCTTATCTTCATATTGATCTAAATTCATCAGTGATTTTTATTAATGAAAATTTGGGGAGAAGTTTTCCTTTAGTCTCTACAGTTACTTAGCATAGTATATATTTTTTGAGAACCTACAGAGCACAAAGGAAAGGCAAAAAAAAAAAAACAACAATTAAATAAATAAAAAAGAAGAAGAAGAAGAAGAAAAAGAAAAGAAAAGAAAAAAGAAAACAAGGTTTCCTTCTTCAGGAAACTTATAGAAAATTGGAGCTTCATCTCTCATTTCATTCTGCCAATCTTTCCTATATTCTGTAACCACAGATACTTAAAAATGTACACTGAGAAAACTTCCTTATTAAATTCTGAGTTACACAGGACAGCAGGGAGGAGAAGCCTAGTGTCAAACTATGAAACAAAGTGCTGTGCTGTCCCTACAGCCTTTTTTCTCTTTCCTCCTTATTTTAAACGGCTTTATTTTACTTTTGTCAGTGTGATTGCCTTTAGTAGCTTCCTCCTCACTCCTTCCCAAATCAAACATTCCAAAACACTTCTGGGAAATGAGATAGTCAAGGTTGTTGGGGCTTTGTATAAAATATACTCAAAGATCTGAGATGATCTCTTATTGAATATTTTGCATGAGCTTTATGGCACATTATTTCTGCTTCATTTCAGCCTCTTTTGCTTGCTATCAGGTTTTCAACTGTATGGCAGACAGTTCAGAATCTGGAACTCTCACTTCATAGTAATTCAGGTATTAATCCTTGTTCATTCATAGAAAGTGAGGATTCATTCAACAACACATGTTTTGAATATCTATTATATGACATGCATTACAGTAATACTTTGGTATTCAGTGGACTCTGCCCTCATGCAGCTTATGTTAGTACGGTGTGACACATTCTAATAACTTGGTAATAGGTTTTCCCTCTAATATTCAAATGATTAAAATCCATTTACAATGGATATAGGTCTACCTGTTAGGCAAAACCCAAGAAATTACAAATGTGTGATGGAATAGTATAGGAAGAAATAACACTTTAATCAAGGCAATTGGTGATTAATCTCAGGAAGAAAAATCTAAAACATAATTGTAAATTTGGAAGTACAGGCTTAATAAATCAGGTCATACTTTTTATGTTTGGAAAAAAAGGGTGAACACCAGCAGATGAGTGAGCCACAGAAACATAATAATGAAGATTTACAGAAGCAAGTGTTTGGCAGCACCTTCTTCACACTGTCCAAAAGAGAAGATTCTTGGCTAAGATGACTGGAGCATTTATGTTTCCTTAGAAATGTGTTCCTACAGTGGGTGAGAGTATCTTAAGTCAATTTATCCGAGAGGCATTTCTGAGAATGTACAAATTCCCATGTTCTGATTTCATGCTCATTAAGCAAACTTCTGATGATAATTTGGCATCTTATATAGCTTTCCCACAGGTACAGAATGCTCTGGTCAGCTAATATAAACATTAACTTTACCTGACAGTTCATTTCTCATTGTAAATTAATGAATTGGAATTCTGGTATGTATGTGAACTTGACTAATATGGGTTTGCTTCTGAGAGTTGGATCCCCTTATCAATGTTACTATTAAATCATTTTCCTAAGTCTGCAAGGCTGAGACCAACTATCCTTCCCCCAGAAGCTATGCTCTCTCCCTGTATGCCTTCTTTGAATTGTAACATTGCCACATAACCCAAAATGTAATAAATACATGTTTTGTAAATAAACAGAAATCATTTGTGAATATTTATTTTTCTCAAATTAGGTCTCCAAGCTACACTGGCACAAAAACAAGTAAATAAAACTACAAAAGCTCACACACATGGAAAGATTTGTATTATCTTTTAATTCTATTTTTCCAAGAACTTTTTGAAGTGCCCTTGTATAACCAAGAAAACACACCAGGACTATATTCTACAAGCTGTAGGACAGGAATGTACTCAGGTACCCATTCTCATATACCATATAGAAATAAATATGTTCCTAAGTATTCTTGGACATCTAACACTTTGCTTAAAAAACCCACAATTCTAATCTGTTGTGCTACTCTGATAGAAAAATGAGAAAAGGTGTTATAGCTAACAACTAGCTATAGAATCTCAGGTCAGGAAGGATAGTTCCCTATCCAAAGCTAATCATAAACCTGCCTTATAGAAAGACTTGAATACAGAAAGATAATGTGAGAAATACCCTCACCCATCCAATGCCAAAGGATGGACATGGAGACAAGAGGTACAGCTAAGCAAGACTTTAATAGCGGTCTTGCAAGATCAGGTATCTGATGGGCAGGCACACCCAAAATGGTTACAACAAGCAATTTATTCCCTAGTGTGCAAGTCCAGCCCCCCTCCCCAGTTCATCATTGGCTGAATACCATGGAGTGTACAATCTTCCCAGACATTGTCTAAGTTTTATTATTTGGTGTTCCTTTGTCTGATGGCTCGGGACAAGCCTGTGAAAAAGGCCCACCAAAAGCCTTGAAAAGGGAGAACCAGGAGAAATGAAGAGAACAAAGGGCTGGTGACTAGCCACCATCTTGAGAAGTCATTTCTCAAGGGTGACATGCTATTTCTGAGCTCTGTTTGTTCAGGGACTCTCTGGGACAGGTTGGGCCAGTTAGACAACTTTGGTTAAGCTATTCCTAAAAATGAATCACTTCGACTATTTTCCTACAGATAATTAAAGGACAGTCACTCACCCCTTCCTCCAGTCTTCCCAGACCCTCACTTGCTATTGTTTGTGCCTTGGTGCAAATAACAATATCAAACCAATTTGTGTCAAACACTGACTTTTGGTAACTATCCAGTTACACTTAAATTCCTACTTTCTAAAAGTTCATACCTTATTGATCCTTTTGGTATTCAGAAGTCTCTCCAATGAGAATTATATAATTTCAACTTTCTTATATGCTATACAGGAAATCAATATTTGTCAACATGGTTTACATGGTGCATATAATGTCAAAATTCAACAAATTATTCCTCTCTTCTTTAGTCCAGGCTTTCTGACTTGGAATGAGCATACTTCAGAACATAAAATACTGCTGCAAAAACAGTCAATATGATAAGGTGATATGCGTATAGATGACCGTGAAGTTTTCAAAGCTTTATAGAGATACACTTTAATGAAATGAAATCATCACAGTTGTAATTCCTAAAAATGAAGAAAACTTGTTAGTAATGCTTTTGAAATTGAAGGGCAGTCTAATAAATTAAATCAGCCTAATAAATTAGAGATAGAAGCTTCTCAAGAGAGAAGAGTAGATTGAAATAATGTGAACAACTGCATAGGACTTTTGTGAATGAATGCACTAGGTTTTCATTTTGTAATGCCTGCCGAAGAATGACAAACGTACTTCAATAAGGTACTGTGATAAATGGGAGGCAGTATAGTATAGTTGTATTGGCTATGGAGCCAGAATGCCTGGATTCTAATCTCAACTCTACTATTTACTAATTTTGGAACTTTGAGCAGATTAATTAATCTCACTGTTCCCTGATTTCCTCAAATGAGGAAATTGAATTCAAATGAATTAATAAGTGTAAAATGCTATGAACAGCACCTGGCACACAGTCAGTAAGAAATGTTAACTATCATCACAGGGTCCCCAAACCCAAAATGTGCATTTTTCTTCTTGAGTCACTAATTCTGTAGTACCCACAAGTTAGAAAAATTTGCTAAGTGGATATTATTCCCCATGCATCAAGTGATGTAGAAAATAATGATCATCTTTAGGTCTGTGGTTGTCAAACTTGGCTGAGTAGCAGAATCAAAGATTTGAAAGTCCCACTGTAGACATACAGAATCAGAATTCATGGAAGTGGAGGCTAAGAATCTATATGTTTTTAAATGCTGTAAATGATTTTGGTAGCACTGGCATGTCACAGGTCAGCAGATTTGGTCTGAGAATGTCTGGTTTAGGTAAAATCAAACTTTCATAGGGTAAATGATAATCACCTAAAGCCTATTTTGTCTCTATTGTCACCTATTGTCACTTTCATATTGGACTAGACTCATCTATTTGTGTCTCCTAACCCTCACCTAATGTCTGTGAACCCCTTTAGTGCAGTAACTCTGCTTGTGTTTATGTATCTTCTCTGTTCATGTCCCTATGCCCTTGCCCCAATATCTACAGAAGTGCCTGACCTGCAACTTATATTTAACAAAATATTTGTTAAAAGACAGAAGGAATGGATGGAGGAAGAAGTAATATTCCTTCAGTGATTTCTCCTCCTGCAATTAAAAGACAGACTCAGTTTTTAAAATTGAGATTGGCTTTACATTAATCAGAAGAAGGTACATTTAAAGAGTTAATTTTAAGTAGTGAATAAATCAGCAGTATTTGTGACCAGATTCAACAAAAATGGAAGCATATACCTTGATGCCTGGTCAACTTACATTAATTAATTAATTTTGTGCCTTGATACAGAAAGGATTTGAAATGGTTTGCCAATCCAATTTACATGCTCATTAAAATAGGTAAAATTGACCAAAGCACAAAAGGTCAGTGTAAAGCTACTTAGCCGTGACTACACCAGTTGTCAGGCTCTTTTACCTGCTGGTAATCCTACCAACTGGGCCAATTGTTGCACTAGGGCTGGGTCTGGAGACCCCTCAAGCCCATTCACAGACTGGGTCACAAACCCCTCATATGCCCGGCTGGGTCACCAGATCCCACACACACCAGGCTGGGTCACCAGACCCCTTCACGCAGGGCTATGAGCTAGGTAACCAGCCAAAAGGTCCTTGGAAACCATAGGTTGGAAAACATGGCTGTGCTGGGCAGATGCCCAAGGCAGACACCCACCCGGCTGCTTCACTAAAACTCCTCTCTACCTCTCTCTCTCTCTCTCTCTCTCTCTCTCTCTCTCTCTGAAGAACACAAGAATAGCAACAAAACTAAAAAGATACATTGGTGCACATGCGCACTAACTCCAGAGACTCACACACACACACACACACACACACACACACAATTTGCCTACAGAGGATGCTGAACCACACCCAATTGGACCTGAGGTGAGGGCCCTGACCAAACTCTTCTATTTTCCCAACAGTCAGTTTGACTGCTTCCATAGTCTTAATGATCCAAATGAATAAATTATTCACACACTTGTTAGTCAATACTCAATTTTTATGGTATCTGATGAAATGAATTCAACTGTAATGGTTGTGCTCATTTGCTGTACAAATATAAACAGAGAGCTGCATGAAGTCTATTATCATTGATACGGTGGCTATGTCAGTAAGACAAACCTGGTTTTATCAGCTGTTATGTGAGCCTACAAGTATAAGCTGAAAATACACGAAGAGAATCTTACTTGTTTTGCTTATGAAAGGGACCTCAACCAGAGGTAACTAATCTTTGAGGTAATGAGGACCAAGCAGAAAATTTCAGTTAGCCATTAACTTGGGAATTGATATTCATCAATTTCCTGAGGTTAGCAAATGAATTGAGAAATTGACCATATGGCTGACAAAGCCTGGAGATGAAATCATGCCCCAAAAGTATCCTCAAAAGTTTATTTCTGTTTGTCTCCCATTACACCCTCTTATGCTGATTTACTTTAGATGTCACACACCTACAAGTAAGGATTGAAACTAAGTTTTCTTGTTTTTTTTTTGTTGTTGTTGTTTTTTTTACCTCCCTAATCAACTGCAAACAGAGGAATTCCAAGAGACAGGCACAATACCTAGCTGATTATTAACTTACCTTCTTGCTTAAAGGAAAATTGCATCCACATTAGTTAGAGGTCCAAGTCAGGTATTTTTATGTTCTGGTGATGCTTGATTGAGATTATTGCCTTTAAGCTCTCCCTAGGAGATGAGGATTCCAACTCTGCAATTACACCAAGGGCTTGAAGCTGACCAGTCTACCATCTGCAGACTCCATGATGCCAAAGCACCCAGTCCATCACAGGACCCTGACATCTGACTCAGACCCTCTATTGATCCTGTGACCAGCCTCCCCCTTTTCCTGCAGGACAAAACCCTTACCTTGCCTTCCTGCCTCTTCCCCTTTATAAACTCCAGAACAGACATCAGAAGGAGGGATGATTCTAGCCTGGTCATTCCCCAGATGCCGATTATCTGAATAAACCTTCCAATCCTTGCACCAACTTGTGGACTTTCGAGTCATTTGTTTAGCATGAGAGGTCAAGCTGCCTGGTTGCCTGTAAAACTTTTACATGTCCCCTAAAAGGGCCTTGCAATTTTTTGAGATGACATCAAAAAAATTTTATCATGAGTTTAAATAGGAGCAAAAGATATAATTTCCAACATATTGTAAATAAAAACATTTTAAAATAAAATGAGAACAGCCCTCTTTTAAATATATTCAGTTGTGGACCCTAACAACCATAGCAATTTGATGCTGTCATAATCCATGTACAAAACACATGAACAAGTTCTTTAAAATTCAGAAATTTTACATCATTTATTTTTCTCCCTGAATTCATATGTCCTTTCCACTTCACTCACTGAATTTTATCCTAATGGAATAAACTTTTATGCTTGAAAGTCTTTTATTTATCACCCTATCATATGTGAATATAAATTTATGTTTATTTTTATTTAATTTGACCATGAGGTTCTGAGTGTTAAAATTTGTCTGCTGCACTGAGTTATAATTAAATGTATTAGAAATATGCAATTGATCAAAACAAATATGTAATCGTCTTTGAAATAATTATTAATCATAAGAAGTAAAATTTTATTGGAAGTGCCTCTCTTAAAGCAATGAATGGTAAATATTTTTAATTATCTCATGTATTTGTGGATGAATATTACTTATTGAAAAAAATGACAGAGGGTTCAGAACCCATTATTTCCTAATTTTTATTTTTCTTTATAAATGTAAGCAATGAGAAACCTTGTTCATGTATATTAGAAAATGGAAATGGAAAAAGGGTGGTTACAGTACCAGCAGCCAATTATTTGAACTTATTCCAAGTTACATAGTGATGTACTATCAAGAAAAAATTTAAGGATCTATCAGTTTATAACTTGATTACATCTGACTTCAATTTAATTAAAAGAAAAAAATGAAATCCATTTGGTTTGCAAAAGAATTTATTGTTTAGTCTTTACTATCTCCTCAAAAAATATTTTAAATAGTTATTTTCTTAGGCACCTCAAATTCTTTATTTTGTCGTAGTGCCCTAAGGCAAGATTCCCTAGTAGGTGAGCGGATGCCTTTCTTTTGTAAATCAGAGGTCAATTACAAGAGGGTTGTAGAGAAAGAAAAGCTTCTAGGACATCTCCTCCTCCTTAGGCATATAATTTCAACAAAAATAATTTGTTAGTTGAGATCTGGAATTTGATTCTTATAAAACTATTCACGCCAGACTACCTCTTGGAGAGTCTTCCTATCCCTCCAAGGGCACATGTACCCCAGTTTGAAGACCACTGATGTACAGAATGCTGAATCCTAAAGCTTTTCCTAGAGCCCCTTTGTAACATGTATACCTGTAGGTAAGCTTGTGGCTTTGAAAGAACTCAATTCCCATTTGTTCACATTTGAAATTTGAAACAAGGTAAGTCTAACCCCCTGTGGATTGTTTTATTGTCATGATTTACATAGTCAAAAATAGAAAATGAAATGTTAACTTTTTCTCCCCAAATGCTATCTTTCATTTCTCACAGCATGCTGTAAGCATTCTAAAGCAGTTTTAAACGACAACATGCAAGAGCAGAAAAGTTACACATAATAAAGGGAAATTATTGGAAGTGCAGAATAATACAGTTTTTGAGGAAAAGAGGGAGGGAGGGAGGTGAAGGATAGTTATATATTTTTACATTCGTTTATTTTATTTTGGAATGATTTCATTGTATATATTTAAGACATACAACATAATGTTTTGATATATTTATACATAGTGAAATGGTTACTATAGTCAAGCAAATTAATATATTTATCATCTCAGATAGTTGCCCCTTTTTGTGTGTGTTTATGTGGTAAAAGCATCTAAAATCTATTCTCTTAGCAAATTTACCATATACAATAAAACATTATTAACTATAGTCCTCATGTTGTACTTTAGATCTATACATTTATTCATCTTACATAACTGCAATTTTGTACTCCTTGACCTATGTCTGCCCATTTCTTCCCCTGCCCTGTCCTGGCAACAAACACCTTCTATTCTCTCTGTTTCTGTGTATCTGACTTTTTTTTAAAATTCAATTTCTCATATAAGATCATGCAGTTGCAATATTTTTCTTTCTCTACCTAGCTTATTTTACTTGTCATAATGTCCTCTAGGTTCATTCACGTTGTAGCAAATGGCAGGATTTCCTTCTAATTTGTGGCTAAACAATATTCCATTCTATCCTTTCATGGGTATTTAGGTTGCTTCCATTTCTTTGCTATTGTGAATAATGCTGCAACAAACATAGCAGTGCACATATCTCTACAAGATACCAATTTCATTTCCTTTGGACATTGTGAGAAATACCCTCACCTGTCCAATGCCAAAGGATCGACATGGAGACACGAGGTACAGCAAAGCAAGATTTTAATAACAGTCTTGCAAGATCATGTGTCCGAGCAGGCACCCTGAAAAAGGGCTACAACAAGCAAGTTATTCCTTAGTATGCAGGTCCCTCCCCCCAGTTCCTCATTGTCTGAGTACTGTGGGATGCACAATCTTCCCAGTTGATGCCTAAGATTTGTTACCCCCTTGTAAGAAATTTGTCTGAGAGCTCAGGACAAGCCCATGAAAAAGGCCCACTAAAGCCCTGTGAAGGGAGAAACACCAGGGAATGAAGAAAACAAAAGGGGCTAGTAACTAATCACCATCTCAAGGAGAGCTCTACCTGTTCAGTGACCCTCTGGGAATGGGCTAAACCAGTCAGACAACTTTTGAGCTGGGCCAGTTAAATACCTCTCTGAGCCAGTTAAACACCTCAGTTAAGTCATTTCTAAAAATGAATCACTTAGATTATTTTCTTACAGATATATACCAAGAAGAGGGATTGTTGTGTCATATGTTAGTCCTATTTTTAATTTTTTGAAGAACCTTCATACTCTTTTCCATAATGGCTGTACCAATTCACATTCTCACCCAGCAGTGTACAAGGGTTCCCTTTTCTCCACACCCTCTCCAACACTTATCTCTTGTCTTTTTAAAAATAGCCATCCTAACAGGTGTGAGGTGATGTCTCATTGTGGTTTTCATTTGCATTTTCCTTACGATTAGTGATATTGAACATCTTTTCATACGCATTAAAGGTAAGTATGTCTTCTTTGGAGAAATGCCTATTCAGGTCCTTTGCCCATTTTCTATTCAGGTCATTTGTTTTTTGGCTGAGTTATGTTAACTCCTTATGTATTTTGGATATTAAGCCCTTACCAGATATATGGTTTGCAAATATTTTCTCTCAATCTGTAGGTTAACTTTTTATTTTGTTGACTGATTCCTTTGCTGTGCAGAAACTTTTCTGACGTATTCCTATTTGTTTATTGCCTTAGCTTTTGGTGTGGTATCTAAAAAAGTCATTGCCAAGACCAATGTCAAGGAGCTTGATCCCTATAGCTTTTTCTAGGAGCTTTATGGTTTCAGGGCTTATATTTAGGTCTTTAATCCATTTTGAGTTGACCTTTGCATATGGTGAAAGATAAGGGTCAAATTTCATTCTTTTACATGTGGAGATCCAGTATTCAAAACACCATTAATTAGACAGACTATCCTTTTCCCATTGTGTCTTCTTGGTGCTCTTGTCAAAAATTAGTTGACCATATATGCTTTGGTTTATTTCTCAGCCATTCATTTATTCATTACTTCATTCAATCCATATTTATTGAACACCTTCTATATGCCAGGCACCTTTCTGAGAACTGGGAACATGGCAGTGTACAAAAAGACAGAGATCCTGGCCTTCATGGAGTTTGCATTCTAGTGGGGAAAGACAGACAATAAATTGTAAACATAACAAGTATGTGTACTTTATAGTGAGCTGGAAGGTAATATATGCTATGGATAAAAGAAAAAGTGAAGAATGTAAGGGGAATTGTGGCTTGGGGTAGAGAAGTGGTGGGTGGGAGTGGAAGGGGCAGATCATGAAGAGCTATGTAGGCCACTGTACAGAACTCTGGCTATATTGTAGGTAAAATCAGAAGTCATTACATATTTTTGTTTGTTTTGTTTTTATCATGGAAGTAACACAACCTGACACATTTTAAAATAGTCACCCTGGCATTCTTAATTTGTTCCCTCTTTAGGAAAATAAATAAGCTGAATCAATGACATTTATGTAAATGAGGCACATACAGGAGATTAGTTATTTCCAGCTCCACCCTCACTCCATTCATGGAGCACTTACTGAAAAGTGTTTATTGAGGAGCATGTTTTGAGGACCACTATATTTCAGGCACTGTACCAAATGTTAGTGGGTAGAAATGCTATATCTCTCTCTAAGAAAGGCACATCGTATGTTAGTATGTTAAAGACATAGGATTGTTACCCTCAAAGAATTCATAGTCTAGTGGGAGAAACATAAATGTAAACAGACACAAACCAAAATACTAGGAAGAGCTGTAGTGGAGAGGACATTCAGATATTCTCCAAGTTTGGGTGGTACCTTAAAAATAGGCCCAAGAACTATTTATTTTAGGAACATATTTTATCCCTTTATAGAATAAAGCAATACTTAGGTTTGTGTGACTGATAATCTTTATTGTAGCATAGAAAAGAGTATAGGAGAAAATTCTATGGAAAATGTGCTGGAAAAGTCTTTTTTTTTTTTTTAAGGCTAGAGTTATTCAGATGGACTGTTACTGATTTAATGTCCCAGAACTTTCTTGATTTTAGACTTGACTGTGACAACTTCATATTTGTACCATCAGTATCTGGTAAAATGTCTATAATGAAGCAGATGTTTAATGTTTGCTAAACTGAACTAACAATGTATATCTATTTTTCCCAAAATGGAGTCTTACAGAGCACAGAGCACTATTCCAGAAGATGTTAACTATTCTGTGGTCAAAAAGTGTGGGATATGCTATCTTCTACATCTCTCTCGAAGAAAGCCACATTGTATATTAGTATGTTAAAGTCTTTCAAAAGACCTACCATAAGAAATCCGTGAAAGATGTTTTACCTAGTGTTTCCTAAACTTAAAGAAACTTGAAACAAATTGCTTTCCACAGAATAGTAGTTGACATAACACCGGTTTGGAAAACGTTGATATCAGCAGAGTCTCTTTTCTGTCCCACCTACTTAACAGAGGCCAACTGTGCAATTGTGTGCGTGTGTGTGTATGTACCCTAAAATCAATTAGGTATAGCACATTCAATGTCAAGAGCTGCTTGCTAATTAGTGAAATAGCTTACCCCAATTTTAAGAAATCTTAGTCTTCTGTCATTCTGTTTAGAAAACTCTGAATGTAATTAATTTGCTTTCTGAAAGGTTATGATTCTTCTGAAGCAAAGAAATCCTCCATGTCCTGGATTAGTGTTTAAACCAATTCTTTAAACTAGTTATTCTTCTTTAAATTATTCTTTCAACCAACTGTCCATAGGGGCTAAAATTTGCCGGCCAGTCTGCACTGGACTAATGCCAAGAAATAATAAATGTTGACTTATAAAATGGATTCATTAAAGTCTCTGTTGGTTCAGTGTTTTGGGTGTGCTCTTTCAGGGAATTTATTACTATTATCTTTTCTACATGACATAAGTTTGCCCTTTATCTTTGACGAATACAGTCATTGTCGGATTAATTTTCACATCAATTTATTGACTTTTGTCTAAGCATAAATATCATTTAACTACTCATATGCTTTTTGTTAAGAAAAAGAAAATCTTGTTTATTTTGCAGTCAGTTTTCAGAAGTGTCATATTTCTGCTTCCAGCCTTGCCTCTCTCCAATCCATTTTCTACCCTTCAGCCCGAGGAAGCTATCTAAAATATTAGCCTAACTATGTAACTCTTCTGCTTAAAACATTTCAATGTCCGTCCCATTATCTACAGAATGAAGTCCCAACATGATCTACACAATCTTACATGGCTTGGATCTGTCTGCATCTTTTGTTTCATCTTTTACCACTCCTCACTTGCTTTCCTTACTTTGACCACACAAAATGCCTGTAGTCCCTCCTATGCTCTGTGAGCTCTCACTTTTGTCTGAGCTATTCCTTCTACCTTGTATACTCCTATACCTATCTTCTCTTCATCTAATTAGCCCCATAAATATTCAGTGTCCTCTGCTAATGAGACAGGATATGGCTAGCCCTGTGAACCGTACTGACTCCATTTTCCCTGCAGAGGATATTTTGTTACTTTTCTACTCCTCAGACATGAGACCACACCAGGACACTTGATTACTCCATGGCCCTGGATAAAAGTATCTGAAAGAGACCATTTGTACTTAACTGCCCTGTTAAAATAAACTGAGATAAGAAGGCAACAGATATTCACTGAGTTGCAAAACCCCCTCCCCAAGGCTTGTTTTCCATAATTGTAAAAATTGAGTTACAGATTAACCTTAAGACCCCTTTAGGAGTTCCCACATGAGTACAAAGCTTCAAGGTGACAGCTGTAATGATCCTCCTGAAGTGATGATAATGAAGAACACCATAATCTTGGACCTACTGAGCAGGTGCAAGGACCAAAGCCCTAACTGAGAGTGTGTCCATGACACAACCAGGAAGAACAGAATGGACCACCTCCAAGGTGCAGAATGATGACTATGGCCTGCACCCCTCAACCCCTTTCCCTATAAAGGACCCTGAACAGCCACCCTCAGGGGCTAGCTTTCTTGTAGCTACCTCCTTTATGTGTAAGTCTGTCTCCTCTTTTAATAAAGCATTACTTGTTTTACTACTGCGTGCACTGTTCATTTCTATGACTTTGGGACCCAAGAGCCTAATTTGATAATACTAAGATGTCACTTCTTCAGGGTAACTTTCCACAGCCTCCAGGACTAGAATGTTCCCCTCAAAAGGATTCCCATAGCATTCTTCATACCCCCTATCATTGTATCTATCACACTCTATTGAAATGGTCTGTGCACAATATCATTTTCATAATTATCTGAGAGAAAGAAATGAGTATCGTAATGTATATTTCAACTGAAGTACAGAAAACAAGAATACCACTCTTTATTTCTTAAACTGAAAGCACTTCTTTTAAGTGTTTATTTACATTTTACATTATTACTTAATTGGACTTAGCTTCTTGATAATTTCTTCCAATACCATTAAGACAAAATACTTATTTATGGATAGACTTCTTCAGGGAAAAAAAAAAGTACACTAATTATTTTGCTTCCTTTTGGGAAAGAGGATGAGTCTTAAAGGAGGGAATAAAGAGTAGAATTTGGAAAATTTAGCTAACAGCACACCATTCTACCCAGATGAAAAAATGATTGATCAGGTTGCTAAGCATTTTAGCAATGTTTGAGACTAGCAGAGATTGAATTATAATGAAATCGTATAGAATCCTGACCTCCTCAGAGAAATGTCTACTTATGTCACTGGGGGATGACACAATTGAATAAAAGCTCAACACTGGTGTTTTACTAGAGCAACTTTAGTGTGTATTCAATTGTCATAGATTAATCATTTTTATTTCCATCCAAACCTGTTTTTCTTCCTGTCATTTTTATTCTGGTTCATGTCACCATCATCTAAGCTACAGAAACTTCCAATTTATCCTTGATTTATTTTTCCCTTATCACTTACATTCAGTCACTCCATAATTGCCTTTCATTACCAGTACTGCTATCCTATTAAAGGCCTTTATCATACCTTTAATGAGTCTCTTACTGGTTATTCTACTCCAGAATCATACCACCAAAACAAAATCACCCTTCATAGCATAATGGTGAAGAGTATGTAGTCTAGAACCAGTGTGTCTGAGTTTGTCACCCTGTTTTTGCCACCAGCTGTGTGATCTTGATGCAAAAATCCTCAATAAAATATTAGCAAACAGAATACAACAGCACATTTGTAAGATCATTCACCACGATCAAGTGGGATTCATCCCAGGGAAGCAAGGTTGGTTCAACATACGCAAATCAATAAATGTGATCCACCATATTAATAAAATCAAACACAAGGACCATATGATCATCTCTATTGATGCCGAAAAAGCATTTGATAAGATCCAACACTCATTCATGACAAAGACCCTTCATAAATTAGGTA
>NW_007726384.1:525713-540011 GCF_000696425.1 Galeopterus variegatus | reverse complement strand
TTCACCAATAGTGAAGAAGCAGAAAGAGAAATCAAGAAAGCCTGCCCATTCACAATAGCCACCAAAAAAATAAAATACTTAGGAATTGAACTAACTAAGGATGTGAAAAATCTCTTTAATGAGAACTATAAACCACTCCTGAGAGAAATTAGAGAGGATACAAGAAGATGGAAAGACATCCCATGCTCCTGGATTGGAAGAATGAATATAGTGAAAATGACTATACTACCCAAAGTAATATACAAATTTAATGCAATCCCCATCAAAATTCCTATGACATTTCTCTCAGAAATGGAAAGAACTATACAGTCATTTATCTGGAATAACAAAAGACCACGAATAGCCAAAGCAATACTGAGCAAAAAAAATAAAGCTGGAGGTATTACTCCAGCTGTGTGATCTTGGACAAATTATCTAACCTCTCTGTATCTCATTTTCCTTATCAGCAAAATGGGAATCAAAATAGAATCTATCTGGTTGGATTCTTCTAAGTATGAAAAACTATACAGAAATACAGCAAGCCCTTGAACAACACAGGTTTGAACTGCTCAGGTCCACTTATACACAGATTTTTTTCAATGAATGTATTCAAAAATTTTTGGTTAGTTATGTCACAAATGCCAAACACTTAACCAAACACTTAAGTAGCCTACCAAACAGTAGGCTATTAGTAGGCTATTATGAGTTAAATAGTTAAGTACTTAAAATACTTAAGTTAAAATACTTAAGGGCTTAACAACTACTTAAATAAAGAGAAGGATCCCACCCCTCTCTCTCGGGGGGCTCAGGCCCACAGTCCAGCACTCCTGCAACCCAGAGGAAAGCATATGATGTAAATACGCAGTGTTATGTGTGCATTTTCAACTGCATCAGGGTCGGTGCCCCTAACCCCTGCGTTGTTCAAGGTCAACTGTACAGAACAATTAGAACAGTGCCTAGAGCATAATAAATGCTGCATGTGTATGAGCTAATGGTAGTATTAATGGTAGTAAAACCTATCTGGGCTTATTATGCCCCTGCTTAAACAGCTTGGTGTTTGCTCATTGCCTAGGTGCACATTCCTTAGCATGGTGTAATAGTCTATTTTCTGTCCCTGATAACAAAATATCTGAAACTGGGTATCTATAAAGAAACAAAATTTATTTCTTACAGTTTGGGATGCTGGGTAGTCCAAGGTCCAGGGAACATACCTGGTGGAGGCCTTCTTCTTGACGGAGGCTCTGTACAGAGTTGTCAAGGTAATGCGATGTACCATATGGCAAGCATGAGCAAGAGAGCTAACCTGTTCACTTGCTTTCCTTATAAAGCCATCAGAACCACTCCCTGATAACCCACTAAGCCATTAACCTGTTACTCCGTGAATGGATTAATACATTCACAAAGGCACAGTCTTCATGATCTAATCACCTCTTAAAGGACCCACCTTTCAAATACCATAATCAGATTTCCCACCTTCTTATTAACACTGTTGCAATGGGGGTCAAGCTTCAATGAATTTTGGGAGGACATTCAATCCACAGCACATGGTATACAAGACTTTTCACAAACCATCTACAACTGATGAATTCCAATTTCATTTTTACCTACCAATTTTTTTTTTCCTTTTTGTCTTTTTTCATGTCCGGCAACGGATCGCAACCCTCAGTGTCGCGCCCGTACCGGACCGGGACCGGCAACGGTATCCCGCGCCTCGCTCAGCCAGTGAGCGGGAACCGGTCTGTATGTGGGATCCGAACCCTTGGGCGGGAGCGCCGCCGCGCCCCCCAAGTGGCAGGTCGGCCACCGGGTTGGCCACCGGGTCGGCCCCCCAAATAGTTTACATTCTAGCCACAATGAACTAATTGACATTCCTGAACAAAACATCTACTTTTCTAGAATTTCACCTGGAAAACCCTTATCTATCCTTAAAGGTGCACTTCTAGTGCTACCTCTTATCTATAAAGTTAAATAATTCATTCTGTACCTACCCTGAAACAGAATTAATTGCTATTTTCTTTGTAATCTCAATAGTACTTTATTCATTCCTCTAATATTCACTCAACAAATATGTATTGAGAACCTATTACATGCCAGGCACTGTTCTAGGCACCGGAGTAATAGCACTGTGTTGCAGGGAATCCTAAGCATTTTCTAATTGTTAAGCTTTCCCTTTTCCACTTGAGAAACTGTTTTAGAAACTCTATGCTCCACTGTAGTCTCTGGCCCCTGCCATTTACCCTGCTTGCTTCCTGGGCCCACCCTCTATGAGATAAGAGCACTCTCACACCCCCCAGGGGCCAGAGGCAAATTAGGCTCCTAAAGTGACCAATGGACTGTGTTCCACAATCAGCCAATCCAAATTAGCAGGACAGCATCCCTTATTTATATAAGAGGACCTGAATGGGAACCTCAGAGGGAAAAGGGTGGGAATTTAGGCTATATAAGGGGGTCTTTTCCTTTGTTCTGGGAGACACTGGTTTAGGTGTTCTTGCTCCCCAGTGCTGTCCTTGCTTGCAAGCAAAAAGAGGTGCTGTAACACTGAACAAAGAGCTGCAACACTAAAATAAAGAGCTCTAAAACTACAACACTGATGCCGGTCTTGGATTCCTCTATGCGTTTGCCCCACAACAACTGATCAAAACAAAGTCTCTTTTCTTATTCTTTAGGGAAATACAGACAAAAAACAAATATATAATTTGATGATAAGATCTTCAGAAATGCATAATACAGTGTAAAGAGGATATAAAAATGGAGTGCCTATTTTATGATTTTTATCCAAGTAAAGAAAGTGTTTCAGGAAGGAGAGGAGCTCAGCAGTGGCGAAATGCTGCTGATACATTGAGTAGCAGAGAGATCGAGAATTGACCACTGGCTTTTTCACTTGCATTTCACTAGTTATTTACTCATGCGTCTTTCTCATTAGAACACATGGTCTTCTAGAACGCCAGTAGGTGAAATCTGTGCCAGACACACTGTGGATACTATGTAAATATTGATTGAATTGACTCAGATGATCATGCCATTTGAGTATCTCACTGAAAGCCTTTGTCACAGAAGCAAAGATATTTCTTTGTCAAATTTTTGAGTAGTTTATGAGATATATACACAAGGCCAAAGTTATTAAGTGACAAAAATAAAATTTAAGAAATGGGACATTTGGATTCAACTGTGTAACTTAGGACAGGATACACATAGCTTCTATACAATTTATAAAGAGATAATAGAATAAACTGCATTGCAATTTTTGGAGATCTTTCAATCACTATCAGCACTTTGAAAAATAATAAGACTCTCAGGCTAGAGAAAATGCCACAGAGGTCAACTGTAAGAGTTACCTGCTTAATGTTAAATTTTATTTTCTTCAACCAGATTGTAAAATCCTCCTATATACTGTAAACATAGCAAGCTTAAGAAATACATGCTGTATTCAGACCTTTATATTGTAGTCATCTATTTTTCTGTTACATATTGAATCAGAGTTTGGAAGCACTTGCCAGATGAGATATTTTCATTGTATATTATCAAGTTCTTCTAGTTCTTTAAAGCTTTGATGTGGGTAGTCATCATACTTGGCCTTCTTTACTTAAATTTCTGAAGATTCATGTCTAACTATGTGTCTAGCCTATTTAAAATATCACTTTGATAGAGACAGATATCAACAAGATGGTGAGACAGGACCCTCTAGCACTTGTTCCATGGTCCCATCCCCCCCCCCACTGCAGAACATCAATTCAAACAACTATCCATACCATCCATGCATGCACAAAAATAACTTTACATGAGTTAAGGAAACTAGGTGAGAGATTACAGTACCAGGGTATGGCACAGAAATAAGATCCACTGAAGAGGGTAGGAAGGACAGTTATATATTATCCACATCACCCCTCACCCAAACCCAGGCACCACAGTGTGGAGAGAGATATCCTCCTTTTGGGGTAGGGGGAGGGAAGTGAGCACTAAATTTGCCTTGGACACCAACACCACATCAGCCCCAGTAAAACCCCAGTGCTGGGCATGCCTCCAGGGCTCCAGACTCCAGGCTGGTAACCACAGAATAAGGCTCTAGGTCATCCCAATGCCAGGCCAGATCCCATAGCCCCAAGCTCCAGGCCTGTGCTGAGGGCATAGTTAGGAGAAACTTAGCAGCCTCAGGCTCTGAACTGAGCACCACCCCTCAGGCCAACACCAGCAGCTCCAGGCTCTGGATTGCATCCCAGCATTGAGCTGGCTCCCACAGCTGAAGGCTTCAGGCCCATCCCAGCACCAGGTCGGCTCTCCTGGCCTCAAACACTGAACAGACACTCATTGACACAGGCTCCAGGACTGACCAGAGCCAGGCCTGTCCCCATAGCCCCACCCCTCAGACTGTCTTCCGCAGCCCCATCCTCCAGCAGACCCAGGGAACAGGCCTGTCCCAGTAGACCCCACATCATATTATACTTAATACATATATACAATTTTGTCAATTAAAAAATAAATATAGTATAAATAAAATATCCTATTAAAATGGAAGCACTAGCTATTCACACTGGATTTGCTTTCTAAATCCTTCAGATATAGATTCTTTTGTATTGATTAATGAAGTACAATCTCTTCCAAAGCAGGTCTTGCCCTTATGCAAAAACCTATGTACTCTGGCTTTCAGACAATGTTTTTATTTGAAGAAATTTTTGAAAAATATTATACATATGTTCTCACGACCATCTTCCTTTTACTTTCTTTGCCACTTGAGACTGATAATTTCCTTTAACAGGCAAATCATGATTAAATCAAGGAGGTACAATCCATAGAATATATTTTTAAAGGTCTTTGGTGTCATTATTATAGCTGGCTCTTTGAGCAAAATTTGCAGTGATAAGGAATTCATTCAAATTTCAAGCCTTGCCCATGAGTGCTTGGTTCAGTCATGTTCTAGTGGATTTTCTTATTTGAGTAGCTGCATATTAGTTCAAAAATAATTTTTAATTGTATTGCCTTTTAATCACAAAAGTAATGTATGTTCATTGCAGAATATTTGAAAAATTCTGAAAAATAGAGAGAATATGATAAAAACAACACAGAGATACCACTTGTTAGCATTTTGGTATATCTTCATCAGTGTTTTCTATGCACTTTATACAAACTTAAAAATCACAATTCTGACCATACTTACATATTGCTTTGTAACATACTTTCTTTTAATAAATACATCTATATCACTAAACATTTCTAAAAAGAGATATTTATGATGACCCATAGGTCTTAATGTTTCATATTAACATATAAACATAATTTCTTTTTTTCTATTCAGTTCTTATTTATTTATTTATTTATTTATTTTGTGACTGGTAAGGGGATCGCAACTCTTGGCGTGGTGTTGGCTGCACTGCGCTCAGCCAGTGAGCACACCGGCCATCCCTATATAGGATCCGAACCCGCGGCCTCGGCACTCCCAGCGCCGCTATGCTCCCAGCGCTGCACTCTCCCAAGTGAGCCACAGGGTCGGCCCCAGTTTTTAATTTTTTAATGAATGTATTCAAAACCACAAAGTTTCCTCTAAATAATATACATAAATTCTTAATTTCTTGATATTTGGGCATTCAGATTGCTTCCACTTTTTCTTATTATAAGCTATAACAAAGATAGTTTTTTAAAAATCATCTTTATTGACTCCTATTAGAGAATTACTCTATATAATTTATTCAGGATGGTTTTAGACATCCCCTTTGCATTAAAATACTATTCTTGGACTTGCTACAGTCAGTTGACTTCTATGTCTTTGACAAAGATACATTTCTAAAATTTGTTGTTTAGATTCCCTTGATGCAATATTTTAAGATATTGTGGTATGTGCTTTTTTATTTCTTTAAGTTTAAGTGTTCTTGCTGATATTTAATTTTTTATTGATGTATAATTTTATATTTGGCCCCTAATTAGCCCTGTATTTTGAAAATATTGAAATTTAAAAATAGATTGGGTGATATTACAAATTGGGAAAAGAGATGGGACAAAAGATAAATGGAGGTTGGTTGATTGGCTTCTGTAAGGATTTAACACTATACAAATGATCATAAGTGATATACATTTAAGGTAGCTTTAAACTCTGTGAAAAAAGTTTATTTCCAAGTAGCTACACATTTTGTAGCTACATATCATAATATTTGAATAAATGAATTGCTTTTCTTTTCAAAGAGTATATTTTGGATTATTGTGTAGTGGAAAGACCATTACACAGATGAGACAATTCACCAAGCAATCTTTTAATAATTTTGCCTATGTTTTCTTATAGGGAGAGAATAACAGTTTCTTACCATATGCTATGCACTTTGCAATTCACTTATATGCTTTATCTTGCACAAAGTTTAAACAGTCTTATGAGACAAATACAACTGTTCTCAGTTGCAGCTGAAGAAACAGGCCATTTTACAGAAATTAATTAGCTTGTCATAGATATCTGAGACAGGAAATAGTAGATATGAGATTTGAGCCCAGGTGGCTAATTCCAATCACTCTTTCATACAGTCTTTCTAAAATATGCTGGTAAGGCCAATGAGAACAATCAAATCTATGTGGCAATTATTAATTATCACTGATTGGCTTTCTGATTTAAATACTGAGCATTTATATGAGTCCACAGCAATTCTAGGATGCTAATAGATCAATATCCTAGAACTACTAGTTTGAGAATTAGAACATGGACTGGGGTGGATTAACCAAAGTAAATGCCATTTTATAAATCCCCTGTCAGGCAACCAGTTAACTACTCACGGGAACTTCTCAATTACTCAGACAACTTTCTTCTCAAATACACTTGACTGAAATAAGCCAGGCACAGAAAGACAAATACCTCATGATCTCAATTATAAGTGGAATTTCAAAAAGTCAAACTCATAAAAGCAGAAAGTAGAATGGTGATTACCAAGGGCTGGAGAGGGGAGATTGGGGAGATGTCCATCAAAGGATACAAAATTTCAGTTAGATAGGAAGAATAAGTTCAAAAGATCTCTTGTATAACATGGTGACTACAGTTCATAACAATGCATCATATACCTGAAAATTGCTGAGTAGATTTTAAGTGTTCTCAACACAAAAATAAGTATGTAAGGTAATGCATGTGTCAAATAGCTTGATTTAGTTATTTCACGATGTCTATATATTTTAAAATATAATGCTGCATACCATAAATATATACAATTTTTATTTGTCAATTAAAATGCATAAATAAAAACAAAAAAATCAAAAGATGTAATTGAGAAAGAGGGAGTATCTTTCCTAATAAAACCACCTTTTCAAATGAAAGCCAAAGATCAGGAAGCAACAGGCCTTGTCGTAGGTGACTCTTGGCAGGGTTTCTCTCTAGAGAGAGAGAAAAATGAAATCCATTGGCACTACAGAGTGTATAACAGATTGCACAATATCTGCCCTAGTTAGAAAATTGAACTAGTCTAGAAAGCAGTGATTTCTTCTACATATCTTCCTAGAAATAGCAGAAAAACAAATCAACACAGACACTTTGAATTTCCAAGTTATTCAATATGCAAAAAGTGTTGGTTGGCAAAAGGTTTAGCAAAAAGTACAAATAAATAAACTTATTGTGTTTGGGTTTTTTATTTTCAGATTTGGGTCAGAAGAATAATTTACTGTTTACCTGTTAGGGAGTCTTGGTCTTTTCAAGCCAGATAAATTTAATTTTTCTCTAAAATTTTAAATTATTTCTTCCATCCAAAAAAAGACCACATCATTAACCTCAAAGGAATGCTAATAAACAAAAATAATTTAAAAGCTTTATTAAGTTCAATTAATTGGTTGTAAAAACCTAATTTTGTCATGCTTTGCTAACCAGTATATTATGAGTAATTTTGATGCTCTCCAATTCAGTTCAGCAAACAGGTTTTGCATAGTAAAGCAAAAATTGAGTTGTCTTGGTAATTACCAAAATCATTGGCCTGTTTGGTGTTTGTGATAAATTGTTTAATTAGCTTTTTTATTGCATTCCAAGTTTCAGTGCTATAAAACAAACATAATTTATTTTTCTGTATAAATTAATATATCCACATTTCTAACTTTCAATGTTTACAGCAAATTTCAAATAACCTTTTCATATAACAAAATTACTATAGTGCGCTTAATAATAGCTTCAGACACTCATCTTACAGTTTGGATATTATTGAGATAGGCATATTCATAAGTTTCTGTCAAACAGAAGATTATTATTCAAAAGATTTAGGCTTATAATATAAAATCTTATTTATTCCTTGCTCATCCTAGCATGGTATTAAACTCTGTGGGTCAAAAATCACATCATAAAAGTCAGGAAATGGCTATTTATGCCACATGCACTTGTGACAAGTAGCATATTTACAAGGTTGTTTGTCAGTCTTGTGATACTACTTGAAATTCATGCTTCTGATTTGTCTTGAAAGACAAATCCTCATTTCAATGTAAAAGGTACTGGGTACATATTCATGTATAAACACTGGCTTATAGAGTATAAGCTTTACTTTTGAAATGTAGACACAAAACCTCATGAGTTCTACAGAATTTGAATAAGTGTATTTCAATAAATTTAGGAATCTTATACCATTGAAATGTTCAGCTCTGTCTTCTTAATGCATGAATTGTAAATAAAACTTTTTGAAGGTTAATTAACTTCTTTTGGCCGCTACCTGGAGGAATCCAGGCAATTGGTACCTAAAATATGTGAATAGAAGACAGCATAGAGTAATCGCCAATGACAATTTAACCATAAAGACAAGATTCCTGTATCTAGGAGGTAATTACTACCAATTATTGAATATTTGCTATGTGCCAGGCATGGTGCTAGGCATTTTTCAAATCTTATCTCTAAAATTCTAAGAAAAGTTTTATGAAGTAGACATTATTGGATATATGTCCACACAAGCAAAGATATGTGGACATTAGCATTCCTATTTCATACTACTAATTGACAGGGGATATAAATCCATATTTGGACACAAAGCCTTTGCTTTTGCTACTATACCTTTCTGTAGTATTCTACTTAAACATGATCTAAATCAAAGAAATCCCAAGTAGTGATAAGACATGGAGTTTAATTTGAAAAATATGTTCATTCACAAAGTAGTTGCAGTGTGATATAGCTAGTTTTTTATTTATTTAACATGTATTCATGACACCTTTTAAAAGTATAAGTCCAGTGGAACAAGAACCTTGGATGAACCCAAAGAATTCTGATTCTGATTCTTTTTATATTTGTTAAAAGACACCTACATACTAGAGCTGAGCAAAGTAAAGAAAAGAAAGGAAAAAAAAAAAAAAAGATTTGGTTTCATAACTGAATTAGGAAGCCATTGTTATAAGGGGTCCTTCACACCATTTGGAGCCAGTGCTGATGGATATATGTGTCATAAACTGGACATTGGGGTCCATCTTCAGTTGGTTTGTGGATGATTCTTGTTCTTGTAAAGCAGTAGTCTCCAATCTTTTTTGTCCTATTGTTGGGAAAATAGAATAGTTTGGTCAGGGCCCTTGCCTCAGGTCCAGGTGGGTGTGGTTCAGCATCCTTTGTAAGCAAATAAGCAAATCGTGTGTGTGTGTGTGTGTGTGTGTGTGTGTGTGTGTAGTTACTGTGCAAGTGTGCCAATGTATCTTCTTAGTTTTGTTGCTATTCTTGTGTTCTTCAGAGAGAGAGAGAGAGAGAAGTAGAGAGTAGTTTGAGTGAAGCAGGTGGGCGGGCATCAGCCTCAGGCATCCACCCAGCACAGCCATGCTTTCCAACCTATGGCTCCAAGGATCTGTTTGGCTGGTTACCTAGCTCATAGACCTGCGTGAAGGGGTCTGGTGACCCAGCCTGGCATATGAAGGGTTTGTGACCCAGTCTGAATGGACTTGAGGGGTCTGGTAGCTCCAGACCCAGCCCTAGCTCAACATTTGGCCCAGTCCACAGGATTACTGGCAGGTAAAAGAGCCCAACAACTGGCATGGTCATAGAGCTAGACAATTGGCATAGTCAGGGTAGGATTAAGACCGCCACAATTTGGCATGGTCTGCGGCAGGATTCTGAGCAGGTACAAGAGCCGAAAGCCCCTGGAAGGGGGAAATGTGGCTACTTGTGAATATGCTCTACCTTATGGCCACTTTCCTGTTGACCAGGATCTGGTTGCTGCACGCTGTACTGCAAAGCAGCATAGATGCAAACCCCTTGGGAAAGGGAGGAAATGTGGCTGTCTTTGAGCTTGTGGTGCCCGGTGACCACTTTTCTGCTGCCTGGAGCCTGGCTACTGTTAACTATGCTGCATACTGATCGAGATTTGTGGCAGAAAGCAGAGTTGTTGGAAGCATGGATAAATGTCCTGGAGGATGATGTGCAGTGACTGGCCACTCCTGTCACTCACACCAGGGAAGATGACCAACCCAGTAGCGAGTTGGGGAAAACTGTGCATCTCCAGGCACAATCTGTTGTGCAGGAGAAATCGAGGCAGTAAAGCAGCAGAAACAGGGAGAGGCCCTGGCTGCTGCAGCTGTGAGATCTAGGGGTGGATGGTATAACACACTTTAGACACTATGTAGTAAATGCATGTTGCATTTGTCTGAAGGCAAATGGTTTGGAGGGTGCTACTTAAACCCAATGGCCAGCTGGGTGCCATAAAACCTGAGAAAAGAGTGCCACATACAGATGGGAAGATGACCTGAGGATGGGTGCCACTGCAGAATTTCAAGAATGCTTTCACCTGGTGAAAAGTTGGAAAAGTTAGTCTCCATTACTATGCACCTGTCTCTGTGGCAGCAGTTACAGGAGAGCCACAGATATGCACAGGGGCAGGGCAGCCACTCCTTGATGGACTGGGAAAATACAGCTGTTTGCACTGTGTGGGCAAATACTACAAAACTGCCTGAGACTGAGTGAGTAGCCAGTATAAGCCGAGCTGATTGAAGTAATTCAAAGGCCAGAATATAAAGGGAAGCAGAGCATAAAGATTTGGAAAATTTGCAGCCTGGCCATGGAGCAGGAGGAAAAATGCAAGGGTGAAGCAGATAAACTGTTTGCTAAAAAAATTATCTTGATGGTGAGACAGCCAGATGCTAAGAGCCAAGACAATGGGGAAAAAATCCCTAAACACATTTGAGAAGTCTGGATGGATGCCCCACCTATCACAGGCCCTGAGGTCATTTGAAGTTTGGGAGAGTGCCCCTCCCATCCTAGGAGAATTGAGTTTGTCCTGGAGGGTAGATCTGAGATGTCATTGCCCTTGGCAAACTGCTCCCTGCCTCCCAGCCATTTTGGCTGGAGCAATCCTGCCTCAGCACCTCCAAAGAAAAAAGCCAAAAACCTCAGTGGTGTTCACATGGTGTTAAGTTTGCATGCCAGCAGTACGTGAGAGCAGTGGAGGCACGGTAGCCTCCACCTAGATTTTGGAAGATGTATGAATAAGCTGAGGGACTCAGGCGGAGACCTGCTGCAGGGGTGGAGCTGCTGTGGAGGTCATCTATGGAGCAGTGTGGAGCACAAAAGTGGGGTTGGAGCCCCCACAGAGAACCCCCACTGAGGAAATGTCTAGCGGAGCCAGGATGGTGGGACTGCTGCCAAGAGCCCAGAACCACAGGGCTGCTGGCAATGTGCAGTGCCAGCCTGGAAAAGCCGCAGGCACCAGGGCCGCTCAATGGTCTGCACTTGGCAGAGCTGTAGGAGTGAGACTGCTGAATGCTTTAGGGGTACAGATGCCACAGTGTGCTTAATGTTTGCCGTTTGGGTTTTGGATTTGTTTGGGGACTGTTTTCCTTTCTTTTCCTCCCTTCTGGAATGGGAATGTGTACCCAATGTCTGTCCCACTGTATCTTGGAAGTAGATAAACTTGTTTTTGACTCTTTACAGGTTCATGGCTGGAAGGACTTTTGCCTTCGGTCTTGGAAGAGACTTTGGACTTTTGAGTTGGTGCTGCAACAAGCTAAAGACTTTTGGGATTGGGATGGAATGCGTAATTTGTGAACGTAAGGGTCATTTATTCTTTTTAAGGGAATGTTGTGCAAGATTCTGAACACATAGATTGTACAGCAAGGACCCTGAAGGGGTGGATTGTTGGGAAAATAGAATAGCTTGGTCAGGGCCCTGACCTCGGGTCCAGTTGGGTGTGGTTCAGCATCCTTTGTGAGCAAATTGTGTGTGTGTGTGGAGTTAGTGTGCATGTGCGCCAATGTATCTTTTTAGTTTTGGTGCTATTCTTGTGTTCTTCAAAGAAAGAAAGAAGGAGAGAGGTAGAGAGGAGTTTTAGTGAAGCAGGCGGACAGGCATCTGCCTCAGGCATCCAGCTCAGGTGTCTGACCAATGCAGCCATGCTTTCCAACCTATGACTCCAAGGACCTTTTGGCCAGTTACCTAGCTCATAGACCTGCGTGAAGGGGTCTGCTGACCCACCCTGGCATGTGTGGGGTCTGGTGACCCAGCCTGGTGTATGAAGGGTTTGTGACCCAGTCTGAATGGGCTTGAGGGGTCTGGTAGCTCCAGACCCAGCCCTAGTTCAACAATCGGCTCAGTCGACAGGATTACCGGCAGGTAAAAGAGCCCAGACAACTGGCGTGGTCGCGGAGCTAGACAATTGGCGTCATGAACAAGATTAAGAGCTTTATGCCTATAAACTCTTTTGAGAATCTGGGAGCTATAAGCCCTTTCCTCAAGGGAAAAATTATACACAGTGATGCATTGGCTACTGGTGGCGATAGTTCTGAGAACTGCATTGATAGGAAATTTCATCATTGTGTGAACATCATAGAGTGCAATTACACAAACCAAGGTGGTATATAGCCTACTACATACCTAGGCTATATGGTATAGCCTATGGCTGCTAGGCTACAAACTTGCACAGAATTTTACTGTACTGAATTCCGTAGGCAATTGTAGCACAATGGTATTTGTGTATCTAAACAGAAAATGTACAGTAAAATCTTATGGGACCATTATTGTCCTATATGATGTAGTCCATCATTGATTGAAAAGTCATTATATAGCACATGACTATATTATATACATATAAGTTCAAAGTATTATGCTTTCCTTGCAACAAGAATGCTTGGGCTTATTTGAAATAATATTTAAAGTTTTAGCCTGTCAATTTCATTAACTTAAAATAACTTTTTATCTGAGATATTCTTATTTTAAATAATTATCATTACTGTTTCTAAAAAAAGAAACAAAAACACAGCATGAAGTTAAAACAGTTGGACAGGCCTAAAATAATCTTCAGTTTGAGACACTCTCCAAGTCCCTTCCTTGTCTCTGACACTGATTCATCTCTCATTTTACCTGGTACTACACTTGTAAGTATAATGTCAGTTCCCAGGCTCAGCTAATTCGCTACATATAAAAGAGAACAAAATATTCTACCTCCTAGACATTTTGTAATCAACAACACATTTCCTTTAATCAACAAAGCTACTTTTACTCTATATTTGTTTTAAATATAGACAAATTAGTCTGACAAATTAGAAAAAATGCTAAATATTCAAAAATAAAGCCCATTGAATATAATGTGAATATTATATTCAACCATTGCCTACCTAATGAGTCCTGAATGTGAGTCCTACCTGAGATTAAATGTTGGGCTACGCCCGGGCGGCCAGCCATTTTGGGAAAGTACCTCAGCCATTTTAAACTTGCTTCGGGCTGATTCTGGGAAACCGAAACCTAAGCGGAGAACTCAAAACTTAAAAGAACTAACTTCCGGGGTACGGTGACTCTGCACTTTTTTCCCGCCTGCCCTGTCCTCACCCCTCCTCCCGGGTAGCAGTGTGTCAACTCCCTATTGGATAAGAGCAAGGCCTTTTATGATGATATCCTTGACAATGAAGACTATCAACAACAATTTGAACAAGGAAAAAAGGCCCACCCTAATTACAGGGATGATCCATATTTTCAAAAGTTAAGGGGGGAAGCCCCTCAGACTTCCAAACAGTACCCCCAATTCTAAAGGCCACTGTCCATCCGGAGGCCCCAAAAATAAAATGGGCCCCGGGACCTCCAATTTGGGTGGAACAGTGGCCATTGCCTGCTTCCAAATTAGAACAACTGCACCTGTTAGTCAACCAACAATTTGAGTTGGGACATCTCCGTAGGTCCCTAAGCCCCTGGAATTCTCCTGTGTTTGTCATACAAAAAACCAATGGGTCCTGGAGGCTGTTACAAGACCTCAGAAAAGTTAATGAGAGAATGATAACTTTTGGCACCCCCCAGCGGGGACTCCCATGGATTCCCGCTATTCCCTCTAACCTCCACTTAACTATTATAGATATTAAGGACTGTTTCTTCTCTATTCCCCTGCATCCCGAGGATCCCCCCTAAAGCCTCAATTACAACTCCAGTCCTCATAT
>NW_007726384.1:504770-525703 GCF_000696425.1 Galeopterus variegatus | reverse complement strand
CTGGTCCGGGGTCCCTTCCCGCCCTGTGTTGTTGGTCCCCGGTGGCGAGGAACCAACAATTAAAGGGTTAAGAAATTCATAAGATGGGATGGAGACATTTGTAAGAGCTTGGTAGCTATGTGTGAGACAAACATGCTCACAACTGCTTTAGTTTTTCTCAAAAGTGCAAGCATGCCAATGAAATACCACTATAGGAAGACTCCAGGTAGCTGCAACCTATCTAGGTGTAAAAGGCCAAAAGCTCAGAAAAACAACTCTCCACTAGAGATGACATAGGTTGGTTGAGAAATTCAAATTTTGGTGTGATAGTGGTATAAGTTTTTTCCATTTCTCCATTTGGATATATGGAGTCAGAACGAGAATCAAGGTGAAAAATATGGTTATTTGACAAACTTCAGTCCTGAGATGCTCATTACAGCATTGTAATTCAGACTATTTCAAGCAAGTTATTTTTCCCCAATTTCTACGCACAGGAATGCAAACTCACAACCTGCAAACATGTTTTGCTTAGCATGTGCGATATTTATCAATGAGTTGAATGCTCTTATGTGATCATGAACTTTCCAAGTTATCACAAGCCTCACCCCTTATTACCACTTTGTACCCTCTGCTTCACTCCTTTACCTCAACTTCCTGGGCCTTGAAGGCATTTGAATTTGAGAACCTGTAGATGAAGAGGAATGATTATTACAAATACTTTCAGGACATAAGGAGTTATGCTTATTTTGTACCTAAAATAGTTCACTTGATTGTGAAATTATTAATGGTATATATAAAAATCAACCTGCTTGTAAAGCTACTAAGTAGTTGAACTATTTAACCTTTGCCAAAACCAGCATGGTGTAGTATAAGGAACATTGGTTTGGGAGTCAAATATGGGTCCTAGTCTCAAATCTTCCATTAATTATGTCTATGATCTTTGTCAAGAAACCTAAGATCTATGGATTTAGGTTAATAAAGTTTTAGCCTACAACTCAAAGGTTTCTTTCAGCTTAGGCGATTCCATGAATAAGAGCTGAATTCAGGAACAGCTCAAATGTTAATGAAGTAATCAGCCAAGCATAATTTGTTTATTTATTGAGTGCCTAATATTTACTAGGAAACCACAGGCCCTAGAGATTACAGAAGTTCATGAGACAAGTGTGGCTCCTGTCCTCATGGAGCTTTGGAAGCTGCAAGTGTCCTCGTGGACTTTTCTGCTTCTTAAGCAACATAACGTTAAAATATCAATATGGAGAAATAAACATGTTACAGTAAAAGAAAAAATAAAAATCTTTAACATGTGAAGCTTACAGTGTATAATTACTGAAATTCCTAGGAAAAACCTTAATAAGAAATGTAAAGGATCTATAAAGAAAAAATGTAGAACTTTACTGAGATAAATATAAAAAAGCTTTTTCAAGAAACATACTATTTTCTGATTCAAGAGAAATGAATATTGCAGAAATGCTATTTTTTCCCAAATTAATTACAGTTTTAACACAATCTCAATCTAAATCCAAATGAAATTGTTATTTATTTTGGTAAAATGATTCTAAAGTTTACATAGGAGAGTTGAACAGATAATAATATACAAAAAAATGAAAACAAAACAATGAAACTATCAAAATATATTATAAATCTATAGTGAAGAATAGACAGATCAATAAATAGACTAGAAAGCAGAGAAATAAAAACTATGTTTATAAGATTCAATTCTTGATAAGTGAGGCATCACAAATTTTAGGATAAAGAAAGAATTGTTTCACAATGGTACTGTGATGATTGGTTAGCTATAAGAACAAGTAATATTACATTTTCATCTCAAACCATATATCATAATAAAAATCCAGATGGTTCAACCAGTTAAAAGTAAATCATCTAGCTATAATTAGAAAACATAAAGCATACAGAAAAATAAGACATAAAAGAAAGGAAAATGTAAACATGAATCTACCTTCTGAATAAGATGAGCTTTTTAAGATTAAAAACATGACAAGAAAAAAATACACAGAAATTAAGATTTCTTCTTCTTATGAAACATAAAATTAAAATATCAAGATGGAGAAAAATGTATGTTATAATAAAAGAAAGAATGGAAATCCTTAATATGAAAATTCTTAATGTGGAAAACACTAAAGACCCCAATAGGCAAATGGGCAAAAGTACATAAACTCATAGAATATAAAATACAAATGGTTAAAGAAGATAAGAAAACATGTTTAATCTCACTAGTTATTAAATAATTGCAGATTGTACATACTTGTTTATTAATTTAGCAAGCTTTTTATCTAATGAAAACATTCAAGCCTGGTAAGGATGCAGTAAAAGTGGATGCACACTGTTGCTAGGAGTATAAACTGAAGCAACCTTTCTGTAAAGCAGTTTGTCAATATGAATTAAGACCATAAAAAGATTTATATGTTTGACATTTTTTTTTACTTTCGTTTTATATTATTTTTAATTGACACATAATAATCATATATATTTATGGGACACAGTGTGATGTTTTGATACATGTACACATTGTGTAATGATGAAATCAAGGTAAATAGCAAATTAATCACCTCAAATATTTATCACTTCTTTGTGATGAGGACATTCAGAATCCTCTCTTTTAGCTATTTTGAAATGTATTCTTATCTATAGTTACCCTACTGTGCAATATATAGGAGGAATAAGTTCTGATGTTCTATGTTTGACATTTTAAATCCTATTGATACAGAAGGTGCTCAGTTTCCCTGGGGTCAGGTTTTAGGACATGTCTCTGGGTTTCCAGCCACTCCTTGAGGTCCCAGGCTCCCTCCTCTGAGATCTCCCCTGGAGGAAAGTTACTGTTGCCAGTTAGACTTATTTTTAGCACCAACTTGGGAAAATGAGACCACAAGGGGCTGGATTATGCACATCTAGTGACTGGGCATTCTCAGTAGAGAGCACAGAACATTCTTGAATATGCCTAGTACATGTAATCACCATGTTGGGTCTGACCAATGAATATGCTCCAGGAAGGGACCAGCTAAGCATGTGCAGGACTAAATGTTACACAACTGGGAGCCACCCCCTTAATTGAATTTTCATTAGGTAGTGAAACTATAAAAGCTGAATCCGAGCAGAAGGTGGGGTTGTTGCTCACTTTCCTGGAGGCAGCTTGCACTTTCCCGGCTGAGCTGTGTATACTTTACTTTGTATCAAACTTACTTTCAGCAAGCAGCTGCTCATTCTCTCTTGAGCCAGCCTGCACTTTATACCGAACTTTAAGTATGTTTTCTTGCTTTTGTGTTATACTTGATGTCTGTACTGTACTTACTTTTGTGTTAAACTTGGTAGGGGCCCTGCTCAGTATCCGGAGCTATGCCACATTCTCTCTGTGGAATCTGTATCTCTTTTTCGTTATATTAAACCTGTTCTCACTTTCTGCAGTGACTCTGCCCTTTAATTCTTTCTTGTGGAGGAGTCAAGAACCTGGTAAGAGGATTGGGTGGGTTGAGGCTGACTATCTGGCCTCTCAGACCCTACTTCTGGCATCATTATTAGAAGCCTATATTAAAGAAGTAAATACACTTGATGTTGGCCAAAGTAATAATTAACAAGGAAATCATCAGAGATGTTGACTAAGGTTGCTTTGGCAAAGATGTTCATTGAATCATTATATATAATAAGGACACACTGTAAACAGCAAAAAAAGAAAAAAGAAAAGAGAATGTTCAGGTAAATTATAAAAGATTGCATAATTATTAAAATATTTACAAAGTATTTGCAGTGACTTGGAAAAAGGAGTAGAGTAATATCTAATATTAAGTATTGCATGCTGATGATGTACTAGGCATTTTACTATGTGCTTTAAATGCATTATTTCATTGAAGAAATTTTTTTAAATGGGGGGATTTGGGGAAGAAAGCTGGATACAAAGTTAATACGGTGTGATCTCAACAATATTAAACATTAATAGAAAAAAAGATTGAAAGGATACATGTTAAATATATGCCCAAAAATCACTGGGTAATTTTTTTACTTTGATGGACTTCACTACAGTTTGAATTTTTTTCTAAAACAATGGTATATGAATTTATAACCAGGAACAATAAGTAGAAAAGAGCTATCATGTAAATTTAGTGTTTCACCAGAGAGAAGAAACCTGCTTGGCTCTGTTTTGACCTGCTTTTATGCTCTTACTCTTTCATCCTTAATTCACATCCAATTACACTTATGTAGAAGAACTAAAAAGGTAAACTGATCTGTCTACCCTAACACAAATACAATAAGACATTTATTTTACATAAATGATTTTTAAAATACAACATAAAATGAGTTATTTAATAGGTTATATACGTAAGTAACTATAAAAATCAAGTAATTTCATTCTGGATGTTCCATCTACATATCAATATTAGGAATATGTAATTCTGTTATATTCATATTAGTAATAATCATTTATATCCATGCATATTCAATATTAGGAATATGTAATTCAACTGTATTCATGAGAAAACAAGTTCCAAACTAACTTCTACCAGTTCTGAATTTACATAAAACAGCTTCTCAGCTGCTCACCTATAAAGCCCAAATTGTGTTGTAATTTCCTTACTGATAGCAATTACATCTACATTTTGTTATTTTCCTTGCAGTCTGAGTTAAATGTATATATTCCTACTGTGTATCTCATTGTTGAATCCACTCATATAAATCTGTCTTGAGGATCTGTCAAGATTAAAAGTGATGTTTTCCCCAGTTCTGTCTAAGATGCCTCCTCTAATGTCCTAAAAAAGCATAGACACAAAATAATTTTCTCCAGAGTTTTATATCCAGGACCCTTCATTGATCTTATTATGTATAGATATAGCAACTCTTCTATTTCTGTTTCTGTTAAATAGGTGATTACTGGTTACTTGCTACAAGTATATGTGACTTATCTCTCTATATATAAAGATAATGTCTAAAAAGTGAAATTTGGGGTGTTAACTAACCAAAGCAGATCACCTACCTTTACTTGACACAAAGAGATGTCTAGGGAGTGATGTCAGAAAGATGGTGGAATAGGAAGCCCTGGACACTCTTTTCTCCCACAGATACACCAATTCAACAGAAAGACACAGATCACTTCCCTTTGTAAGAAATCCAGAAATTAGTTGAGAAACTCCTGAGTCCTGGATGAGTGCAAAACTAGGCACACTGAAACCAGTAGGAAACTTGGAAACACCTTCTCACCATAATCTTCACCCCAGCAGAGTGCCATATAACCAGGAAGTAACCCCCAGCTCTGAGCTTCTCCCTAAGGAAGGAAAATGTTGGACTGCACATCCAACACCCCAACTTTTCCAGGGACTGCCTGAGGGACTGTCATCTATCTCTCCTGTCTTGAACTCAGCATACCCTAGACCCCTGGGACTACAGAGAGCAACGGCAGTGGTTTGAACTGGTGTGAGAGCAGCCATCACTGCTCCTCCTCCTAGCTCAGCACAGACTAAATTCCCAGCTTCTTTTTATGCAAAAAAAAAAAAAAAAAGTTGGACTGCACATACAACAATCCAACTTTCCATGTGTTACTCAAAGGACTAGCTTTTGTCTCACCTGTCTTGGAGAACTGATAGGGCATGACATACTCTAGATGCCTGGGGACCACTGAGAATAAAGAAGGTGGTTTGAATTAGCATGCAAGCAGTTGCCAAAACCCCTCCCCCCAGCCTCAGCAAAGAGCAAACAGGAAAAAGAACAATGACAACAACAACAACAACAACAACAAAACATGCCCCAGCTTCTCCCTGGGAAGGTAAAGAGTTGGGCTGTGCATTCAATAGTCTAGCTTCTCTGGGTGCTACATAAGGAATTGGCTTCTGTCTCACCTGTTTCAGAGCATGAACAAGATACAGCATTCTCTAGACACAAGAGACCCTTATGAACAATGATGGTGGTTTGGACTAGGGCAAAGGTTTGAGAGGCCCAGAGAAGCTTTGATTGCATTAATTGGTGAGAGTATTCTTCTCTACAAATCCAATTGTCAGATGAGGAGAAGTGTTGTTTTTTTTTCTAATGCATAAACACCAACACAAAGAAAATGAAGAAACAGGAAAACACAATCCAAACAAAGAAGCAAGATAAAACTCCAGAACCTGACATTAATAAAATAGAGATATATGAATTACCTGACAGAGTATTCAAAATAACTATCATAAAAATGCCCAAAGATCTCAGAAGAACAATACATGAACAAACTTAGAATTTCAAAAAAGAACACACACACACACACACACACACACACTCACACACACAAAAAAAACCAAACAAACAACAACAACAACAACAACAAACAAAAAAACCCCAAAAAAACTGGGGGGGGGAGAGGAAGATATAACAACCACCATTATATATTTTTTTGAAGTTCTTACAACAAGCAAATGGAGGGGAAACACTTGGGTGGGAGGGGGGAGAGGGAGGAGGGAGGGAGGTTTCGGTGATGGGACATAATAATCAACTACATTGTATATTGACAAAATAAAAAAATAAAAAAATAAAAATAAAAAAAAAGAATTTCAAAAAAGTGAAAATTTTAAAAAGAACCAAGCAGAAATCTTGAAGCTGAAGAATACAATAACAGACCTAAAAAATTCAATAGAGGGGTTCAATGGCGTAGCAACAGAAGAAAGTATCATGAAGAAATAGAAAGTGTAAGCAGACTGAAAATGACTAAGGAGATTGAATCAGTAATAAAAACCATTCTAACAAAGATAAGCCCAGGGCCAGATGGCTTCACAGAATTCTATCAAGCATTTAAAGAAGAATAAATACCAATCCTTCTCAAACTCTTCCCAAAAATTGAAGAGGAGTAAACACATCCAACTAATTTTACAATGCCAGCATTAGCCTCATACCAAAGCCAGATAAGGACACTGCAATAAAATAAAATTACAGGCCAATACACCTGAAGAACGTGATGCAAAAATCTTCACCAATATACTAGCAAACAGAATTCAATAGTACGTTAAAAATATCACAGACCATGATCAAGAGGGATTTATCCCAATATGCAAGAGTGGTTAAACATATGCAAAGCAATAAATGTGATACACACATTAAGAGAATGAAGAACAAAAGCCATATGATCATCTCAATAGATGCCAAAAAAGCATTTGACAAAATTTAGCATTCTTTTATGATACAAACTAGTTATAGAAGAAATATACCTCAACGTAATAAAGGCCGTATATGACAAACCCACAGCTAACATCATACTGAACAGTAAAAGTTGAAAGCTTATCCTGTAAGATCATGAAGAAGACAAGGTTGCCTACTCTTACAACTTCTATTCCACACAGTACTGCAAGTCCTAGCCAGAGGAATTAGGGAAGAGAAAGAAATAAAAGGCATTTAAGTTGGGAACAAATTAAACTGTCTATGTTTGCAGTTGACATTATCCTATATATAGAAAACCCAAAAGACTACACTGAAAAACTATTAGAACTAATAAATGAATTGAGCAAAGCTACAGGAAAAAAAAATCAACATACGAAAATCAGTTGCATCTTTATACACTAGCAATCAACTATCAATAGTACAGTTAGAAATAAATTTAAATAAGTAGGTGAAAAATCTGTATATTGAAAACTATAAGGCACTAATGAAAGAAAGGGAAGACAACAGAAATAAATGGAAAGATATCTCACATACATGGTTTGGAAGAATTTATATTGTTAAAATGTTCATACTACCCAAAGCAATCTATAGATTCAATGCAATCCCATCAAAAATCTAATGGTATTTTTTACAGATCTGGAAAAAACTGTCCTAAAATTCATATGGGACCACAAAAGACACCAGACAGCCAAAGCAATGTTAAGAAAGCAAAACAAAGCTGGAGGCGTTGCACTCCTTCTTTTCAAAATAGTGTGGTAGTGGCATAAAAATAGACACATAGATCAATAGAACACAGTAGGGAGCCCAGAAATAAACCCATATGTATATGGTCAGTTAATCTTTGACAAGGGTGCCAAGAATACACAATGGAGAAAAATTAGTCTTTTCAATAAATGATGATGGGAAAATAGGATATCCACATGCAAAAGAATGAAATTAGATCCTTTAATTAGATCCTTTAACACAATATACAAAAATGAACTCAAAATGGTTTAAAGACTTAAATGTAAGACCTGAAACCATAAAACTCATAAAAGAAAAGATAGGAAAAAAATATGACATTGGCCTTGGCAGTGAATTTTTGAGTGTGACAGAAAAAGCAGAAGCAATGATAGTAAAAACAAACAAGTGGGACTGTATCAAACTAAAATTCTTCTGTATGGAAAAGTAAACAACCAACAAAATGAAAAGGCAACCTATGGAGTGGAGAAAATATCTGCAAATCATATATCTGATAAGGGGTTGATATTGTCTGAATATGTCCCCTAAAATTCACATATGTTGAAACTTAATCACCAATATTATACTATTTTAAGAGATAGGGCCTTTAGAAGGTGATTATGTCATGAGGGCAGAGTCTTCTTTTATAGGACCCTTATAAAATTACTTGAGGGAATGTGTTTGACCCCTTCCATCCCTTCTGCTACATGAGGACAGAGAAACAAGGCAGCATCCTGTACGCAGAGCTCAGCCCTCAGCAGACACCAAACATGCTGGTGCCTTGATCTTGTACTTCCCAGCCTCGGGAACTGTGAGAAATAAATTTATGTTCTTTATAAAGTATGCAGTCTGTGATATTTTGTTACAGCAGCACAAAGACAGGGGTTAATAACCAAAATATATAAGAAACTAAAAAAATAACAAATAACCCTGTTAAAAAAATAGGCAAAGGACCTGAATAGACAATTTTCCGAAGAAGACATAAAAATGTTCAACAGGTATATAAAAACGTGTTCAATCATGAAACTAATCATCATGAAAATGAAAATGAAAATCACAATGGCATACCACCTCTCACCTGTTAGAATGGCTAACAAAAAGAAAAGAGATAAGTGTTAGGAGAGTGTGGAGAAAAGGGAACCCTTGTACACTGTTGGTGGAAATACAAAATGGTTCAGCAGCTATGGAAAAAAGTATGGAGATTCCTCAAAATATTAAAAATAGAACTACCATATGATCCAGCAATCCAATTTAAGGTATACAGAAGAGTTGAAATCAGCATCTGAACTCTCATGTTCACTGCAGCATTATTCACAATAGCCAAGATATGGGAACAAACTAAGTGTCCATTGATGGATGAATGGATAAATAAAATGTGGCTGTTTTAGTCCATTTTGTGTTGCTATAACAGAATATCTGAAACTGGGTAATTTATAAAGGAAAGAGGTTTATTTGGCTTATGATTCTGGGACAGCTGCATCCAGCACGGGCCTCAGGCTGCTTCTACTCATGGCAGAAAGGTGGCAGCAGCTGCCGGCAGATACAAGCAGATCACATGGCGAGAGGAAGCAAGAGAGAGGAAACAAGAGAGAGAGAAGGTGCCAAGGTCTTTTTAAGCAACCAGCTCTCACGTGAACTAATAGAGCGAGAACTCACTCGTTAATCCCCCCTCCCCCAGGGAGAGCACTAATCCATTCATGAGGGATCTGCCCCCATGACTCAATCAGTTTCCAACACTGCCACATTGGAGATCAAACTTCCACATGAGTTTTGGAGGGGACAACACATCCAAACTCCATCAGTGGCACATACATACACTGAAATATTATTCAGCCTTAAAAAATGAGAAAATCATGCCATATGTGGCAACATGGATGAACATGGAGGACATATTGCTAAGCTAAATTAAATAGTCATGGAAGGACAAATACTGCTTGATTCCACTTACATATCTAAAATGGTCAAACTCATAGAACCTGATAGTCAAATGTTGGTTGCTAGGGGCTAGGGGAAGGAGAAATGAGGAGCTGGTTATCAATAGGTATAAAGTTTTAGTTCTGTATGATGAGTAAGTTCTAGAGATCTGCTGTACAATGTTGCCCTATAGTTAACAACACTGTTGTGTTCACTTAAAAATTTGTTAAGAGGGTAGATCTTGTGATAAGTGTTCTTACCACAATGAAGTAAAAAAAAATAAAAAAAGATGTTGTATCAGTCCATTTCTGTCACTTAGAACAAAATACCTGGAACTGGGTGATTTCTAAGAAAACAAATTTTATTGCTTACAGTTTCAGAGGCTGGGAAGTCCAAAGTCCAGGGAACACATCTGGTGAGGGTCTTGGTGGTGGTGACAGTAACCTAGAGGTCTCACGTGGCAGAAATGGCAGAGCAGAGAGAGACTAACTTCTCATGTGGTCTTCTTTTAAAGCCCTCAGAACCGTGTCCCTGACCACTGTTATTAATCCATTCATTAGGCATGGTCCAAAAATCTAATCACCTCTTCAAGGCCCCACCTTGAAGTTGGTTTGTTTAAATCTGGACCAGAAAAGTCCATGCAATACATTTTGTTTCTATGTTTCTTTTAATCTGTAGATTCCCTCACCCTCTTTTTTTTCATTTGAGATTTATTTCTTGAAGGAACAGCTTCATTTATTCTATAGAATTTCCTACAATCTGGATTGCTGCATCCCTGTTTAATCAGCATTTTTACCAATATGTAGTATGTTCTTATGTCCTCTATATTTCCTGTAAAATAGTACATAAAGATAAAACTTTAAACAGAATCAGTTTCCATTTTTTTGTGAGATTATGTTTTAGAGATGTGAACTTTCTACATTTTTGCTTTGTATTTTTTTATTTAAAATTAGGTTTATTCCCAAAACATTGAACAAAAATGTAATACATCTTCAAATCCATTAACCCAATTTTCCTATATCTTATCAATTCATATTTTCCGGTCCTAGTTCATTTTGAAGTAAAACAAAAACAAGTAAGTAACAACATGACAGCAACATTGTCTAGGGGAAAGCTGGCTAGAGCTGTACAGTATCTGACATTGCAGTACCATATTCTAGAATCAGGAGCTCTCTTTAGAATATAAAGATAGACTCTTGTCTGTGTCCAGATTTAATCAAGACCCAAAAGCCTGACTACTAGTCACATACACATAAGACCTGGGAAAAAAACAAAATAAATTCCAAATTATTAACTTACAATGATAAAATATAACTGTTACATAGATTAAAATAGTTATATAGTCATTACCAATGCATTCTCTTCTTGTAATTAAGCCACACATGAAACAAATCTAAATAAAAAAATATTATGTTAATTCACCTCCAAAAATGACTATTATTGAGTCCCTAGTTCTGGCACACTCTCTCTCCAGTAGGTAGTCACAAATTGGAAATTAAATCGTACTTAGGTTGTTTGCTTTGCTTTGAATCAAAATAATGTGAGTTAGGTGAATCAAATATTAAGCTACATCAGTTTAAAATAATCTGATACATCCTTGCAAATGAAACTGGAAATACTGAGAGTCTGATGACTGAGATTCTCTTAGACATTAATTTAATAGATTTTTCCAGTACTGACCTCTGTGGCTCATCATTTTATACAGTTCTAATTTGTATGAGGAGTCTTCAAAAATTTCATGGAAAGATTTGTATTATCTTTTAATTCTATTTTCTTTAATTCTATTTTCTGTGAAATATAAAGAGAAAAAAGAGTGAGAAACAGAAAGAGAAAGAAAAGAAAAGAAAGAGAGAGAAGGAAGGAAGGAAATGGAAAAAGCAAACCTAATGTATTAGTCCATTTTGTGTTGCTATAACAGAGTACCTGAGACTGGGTAATTTATAAAGGTTTATAAAGATTTATTTGGTTCACAATTCTGGGATAGCCTCATATGGCATGGGCCTCAGGCTGTTTCTACTCATGGCCGAAAGCTGCAGGCAGCTAGCAGATACAAGCAGATCACATGGTGACAGGAAATGAGAGAGAGAGAGAGAGACAGAGAGAGACAGAGAGAGAGAGAAGGAGGGAGGAAGGGAGGGAGGGAGGGAGGCAGAGAGAGAGAGAGAGCGAGAGAGAGTGAGAGAGAGCGCAAGCACGTGGAGGTGCCAAGCTCCTTTTAAACAGCCAGCTCTCATGGAAACTAACAAAGTGAGAGCTCACTCAGTACCCGCACCCCCTATGAAGAACATTAATCCATTCATGAAGGATCCACCCCCATGACTCAAACAGCTTCCAACACTGCCACATTGGGGATCAGATTTCCATCAGTTTTGGGAATACAACACAGCCAAACTCTATCACTTAACATACATATGGTATAACAAAAAGACCTCAAATAGACAAAGCAATCCTGAGCAAAAAGAGTAAGGTGGGAGGCATTACACTACCTGAATTCAAAATATACTACAAAGCTTTAGTAACCAAAATGGCATAGTACTGGCATACAGACACTTGGACCAATGGAACAGAATAGAAAGCCCAGAAATAAACCCATGTACTTATGGCCATTTGATCTTTGATAAAGATGCTAAAAACATACATTGGGGAAAGGACAGCCTCTTCAATAAATGGTGCTGGAAAAAGTGGGCATCCATGTGTAGAAGGATGAAACTAGACCCCTATCTCTCACAAAAATCAACTGAAAATGAATTAAAGACTTAAATGTAAGACCTGATACTATAAAACTTCTAGAAGAAAACACAGGGGAAACAATTCAGGATATAGAACCAGGCAAAGACTTTATGAATAAGATCTCAAGAACACAAGCAACAAAAGTAAAAGTAAACAAACAGGATTACATCAAATTAAAAAGCTTCTGCACAGTAAAGGAAACAATCAACAGAGCGAAGAGACAACCTACAGAATGGGAGAAAACATTTGCAAACTATGCATCTGACAAGCGATTAATGTCTAGAATATACAGGTAACTCAAAGAACTGAACAATAAAAAAAAGTAACCCAATTAAAATATGGGTAAAGGAGCTGAATAGACATTTCTCAAAGGAAGATACATAAATGGCCAACAAGTATATGAAGAAATAGCCAACATCACTAATCATCAGGGAAATGCAAATCAAAACCACGTTGAGATACTATCTTACCTCAGTTAGACTGGCTATTATCAAAAAGACAGAAAATAACAAATGCTGGCAAGGATTCAGAGAGAGGGGAATCCTTATACATTGTTGGTGGGATTGTAAATTAGTACAGCCATTATGGAAAAGAGTATAGAGGTTTCTCAAACAACTACATCATGGCAAAGGGATACCTACACCAAGATACAGAACCAACCTAAATGTATATCGAGAGATGATTGGGTAAAGAAAATATGGTACATATACACAATGTTATACTACTCAGCCATAAAAAAGAATGAAATTCTGCCATTTGCAGCAACATGGATGAGCTTGGAGAAAATTATGTTTTGTGAAATAAGCCAGGCACAGAAAGAGAAATACCACATGTACTCAGTTGTAAGTGGGAGCTAAAAGAAAAAAAAGCAAACAGAAACAAATAATAATAATAAGTTGAACTTTTAAAAGGAAAGAGAGTAATTATGGTTACTAGAGGTGGGAAAGGGGAAAGGATGGAGGGATGGTGAGAGGCTAATTAACAGACACAAAAGTACAGTGAGATGGGAAAAGTAGTCCTGTTGGTGTACAGTTGACCCAGAAATCTATAATCAATAATGTTTTACAGCATGTAACCAAATGACTAGAAGAGAGGAGATGAAATGTGCACATCACAAAGAAATGATTAAGTTTTGTAATGATGAATATACTAATTACCTCGAATAGATTGGCATGCATTTTATACATGTAGTGAAATATAACTCTGTACCCCATAAATATGTACAAACAATATATTTCCAAAAAAAAAGAAGGGAAGAAAGAAAGAAAGAAAGAAAGAAAGAAAGAAAGAAAGAAAGAAAGAAGGAAGGAAACAATTCTGCAATGCAATAGGTTAGAGGGAGAGAATAAGGTTTAAGACTAATTAATAAAGACATTATTACTTAATGTGAGTTCCTTCTGAGGAAATATAAGAACTCTAAAAAATAGCCCTTTTAAAATAATTTTAAGGCTAGTAGCAAAAAATAACATTTGCAAAGAGACATGCAAACGTTATATTTTAAGGTTTAGGAGTAGTGGTTAACATTACTACATAATGTGGAATGGATCTGTACTGAACTGAAGAATTTTATGTTTATTGGCATTTTAATACTCTTAAATTTATCTCAATTACCCTATACTGCTACACGTTCTTACCATTATGTCTGGCAGAAATAGCCTTGAAAACTATCTGTATGATGATTCTGTCTTTTGTCTTGTTAGTCTAATGTCTGTGCAGGTATTCAAATATAATATGAGATCTGTGAAACCCTTCTGCTTATTCTGTTCTTTCAAAGTGTACTTGAATTTTCTGAGCCCACAGGGAAAACATCTGAGAAAGATCATAGAATATTTTCAAATCGTTGAGTTTCAGGAAACCTCATGAGTCATTTAGTCCAGCATAATATTTAGAGCTTCCAAATCTTCTCTCTCAGAAATGTTCTGTGACCTTTTCTAATTTATAAGATGTATTGGGCAGAAGAGACTGGAAAAGTTGAGCAGGGCTACCTTTGGGTATAGGCTGAATATACCTAAACAGTGCGATTGAGATGTGCCAGAAACAGCCTCCTACCACCCTAATATTTTTCTATATGCTTGCCATAGGATCTAAAATTTCTCTTTTATAGAACTATTCTTTTGAATTTGAGGGGTTGTTGTTCATAAAGATTCCCTTTCCTAAAACTTAAAAATATAAATTAACAACATAGACATTAGTTGACTACTAGCTAAAGTAAAAAAAAAAAAAAAAAAAAAAAAAAAAAAAAAAAAAAAAAAAAAAAAAAAAAAAAAAAAAAAAAAAAAAAAAAAAAAAAAAAAAAAAAAAAAAAAAAAAAAAAAAAAAAAAAAAAAAAAAAAAAAAAAAAAAAAAAAAAAAAAACAACGAGGAAATGAGCATCTGGAAGTAAGAGGTAAGTCAACGATGCCAGGGTCATGCTAAGTAAGAGAAGTAATAATTAAGGTGTCAAAGACAAACTTCACCTACTCTGTGCTTGAAGCTGGAACAGAATGACCATAGACACCAGAACCTAGAAAAGTCACTGCAGAAAGGTATTCTTTTTATTAATCAGAAGGTATTTCCCAGCCAGGTTTTTTTGGTTCCCAGATAAAGGGCTCTCAAACTGTAGTGTGCTTAACAATGAAATACACAATGTAATCAATTTTTGTGGTCCTTTGTCAATTACTTCCTTACTCCCGTCCTCATCCCCTCACTGTTAACCTCAGTTCTGTTCTCTTCTTTATTTTGAAAGTTCAACATATTATTGTGATTGTCGTACCTTTATTTTTTAATTTATTTGTTTATTAAAATGTTTATTTATATATTGCACATAGATATCGATATTCAGTGCTATACCCCACAGATAGGTACAATCAACTATGTTCCAATTTAAAAAGACTAAAATAAATAAATAAATAACTTTAAAAAATCACACACAAAAAATATAAAATAAAAAATAAAAAAATGAATTAGCTATAAAGCTCACTTCAAATGCTAATTCTCTGTTCTCATTCCCAGATAATTGTTTTTCAAGGTTATGTTAGCATATAAAATTCCAGCTATGCATTTTGATCTGGGTTGATCTGAGGTAGGCCCAGGAATCTATTATCAAGAAATTCTTCAGCTGATTATGATGTAAGTAGGTGGCACACCATACTTTGGAAAATTTCAGCCTAGAGTCAACCCCCTGATTAGGCCTTAAATACCTTACAGTCTAGAAAGTGAATAGAAGATATATATATATAAACATAAAGCAGAGTGTGTCCACGGTTAAGGAAAGGAAGGAAAGAATATACAGTTTTGAAGATCAGGGAAAGCTAGAGAAAATAACTTTTGAGTAACACATTGCTTAAAAGATAAGTAGAAGATGAAAATTGCATCCAATATTGGAGAAATATAAAGTTGGCAGCTGGTTTTCTAAATTCTATTATGCACCCTCCTATGTGAATATCCAGGGTCCTCATGCTGTCTCCTGATGACAGAACCATGCAAGCCTGTCCTTTCTTTGAATTTTTCCATTCCTGCCTTTTCTCTTGTAGGGGAATTGTAGAAAATCGTAGGGGAATTGTAGAAAAACATATACACAGTTTTGTAACAAATGCTTGCTAAAAACATTTCAAGTAAAGCAGCTTCTAAGAGGCCATATGAAGGTCAGGCAGGCCCGAGCACACTAAACATTCCAGGAAGGGAATGACCCCCACCCGGTTCCAGGAACTGACTAGTTCCTTATCTAAAGGCCACCTGGCCAGGCCCCAGGGAAGATAAATGATTGAGAAATGCCCCATTCCTTATCAGGGTACCAGCCTGCTAAAGTCTACCCATAAATCTAAAGGCGCCATAGATAACCAACAACTCATCCTGTCACAAAGGTCTGTCCAGAAAAACTGTATAAAAGATGATTGTGTTGTAAGCTCAGGGTCGCTTCTGTCCAGGAGACTAAGTGACCCCAGCATGCTGGAATAAAACTCCTCTTGCCTGATTGCAATGGTCTCAGTCTCATGGTCTTTGTGAAGTGAGCCGTCCCTGCAAGTGTGAGATTTGTGCATGGTGCACGGGTCTTACACTCTCACACACAAAACCTTAACTCACCTCATCTCACCTCCACTCAGGAATGGGCTAGTTAAATGTCTAACTAATTTGATAAACTAACTAATGATAATAGAATGTTGTTAAAATTATTTCCAGTGTTTTAGCTCATGAAAATGGCTAACTTAGACATCCTAGACATTTGAGTAGGCTGAAGATAAGATGGCAAATACTTTGGGTTAAAAGAACTTTCAATGTCTCTTAAGTCATATTGAAGACAAAAATATTTTACACTGCACCGAGGTGATCAATATTGTTCAGCCCACATAAAAGAATGGAGTATTTGAAAGAAAACAAACTATCTTTCTTGATTTCCAGGTTCCAGTATGACATATAAGGACTTTGAAAGTCATCACTCTCATCCACACATAAAGAAAAATGCTGAATAAACTGAAAATCAATAACTCTTCTTAGAGACATTAGAGAATTAGGTCATAGAGCAAACCACTGCCCCCAAATTGAAGAGACAGGTGAATACAGAGAATTACACCTTACCAGAGCAGAAAGTGGGAAGTAAAAGCCTTCCACTGGAACCAGTTCCAGGGTAGAAAAACTTAAAATGTTAACTGACAAATTGCTGGAGGCTTAGTGTTGACAAAATCGAGAGTTAAAACTCCAGGGCATCCCAGTTTTAGGGGTAGCCCCCACACTTTTGTGAGTTTTACTTTCAGGAGCCCCAGTAGGTTGCTGTAAGGGTAAACGCTGGAGAAAAGTTATTCTTGTGGCAACTGAAAGAGAGAAAAATAGTCATTTTGAAATATGCTCAGAGAATTCGTTTTGCCTTAGCAAAAAACTGCCCTCAGGGAAACTATTTAACCAGAGTTGAATTGCCTTAGGTTCTACTAGAGTTGAACTGCTTTGTGTTTTACCAAAGCATAACGGAGCTGAGGTAATGAAAACAACCAACTCCAGTCATCTCTTGCCTTCATGTCTCACCTGGGAGGAGGGGAGAAATTTTTTTAAAAATTGGTAAGAACTTATGAAGGTCACAGTCCAGACACAAAGGCTAACTAAAACATTGAGACCTAATCATAGGACTATAAAATGCTTCCTCCCTTCCCACCTTACTACCATAAAGCTCCTCTATTATGACAGTGAATTAAAACTGAAAAAAAACTGCATGCTTTAGATCTTTTTAAGAAGTCTCTAGCAAAACCTGACGGCAAAAGGGAAGACAAAAAATAATACCAGATAAAATTTTAGCCTCTCACACCTATAGCTATAGCAAACTGTAAACACAGACTACTAGTCAGCTAAGCAAAATCCTCACACTAAAGGCCTATTTACCTCAGGTCCTTTTACCCCATCTGTGATGTCTGACATTCAACAAAATTAAAAAGCATACTAAGAGACAAAAATCACAGTTCAAGAGAGAAAGCAAACACAGAACCAGACTCAGATATGGCAGAGATTTTGGAACTATGACCTCAAAATTTAAAATAACTATAATTAAAATGTTAAGAGATCTAATGGAGGAAGTGGAGGGCATGCGAGAACAGGTGGATAATGTGAGCAGAGAAATGGAAACTCCAAGAAAGAATCAAAAGAAAATACCAGAAATCAAAAACACTGTGAAAGCAATGATGAATGCCTTTAATGGGCTGATCAACAGAATGAACAAAGCCAAGGAAAGTCAGTGAGCTCAAAAATTTGTCAATAGAAACTTCCAAAACTGAAATGAAAAAAGAAAAAAAGTTGAACAGAATATGCAAGAACTCTGCGACCATTACAAAAGGTATAAAATATATGTAATGATAATACCAGAAGGAAAATAAAGACAGAAGAAAACAGAGGAAATATCTGAATTTATAGTGACTGAGAATTTACCAAAATTATTGAATGACACCAAAGCACAGATCCATGAAACTCAGGAACACCAAGAAGTATAAATATATACCTAGGCATATGATATTCAAAGAGTACAAAAACAAAGATAGGAAGAAAAACTTGAAAGAAGCCAGAAAGGGGCAGGGGTGGTGGGGGGAAGGACACTATAGACACAGAGAAGCAAAAATGAGATTTACATCAGACTTTCTTCTCAGAAACTATGCAAGCAAAAAGAGAGCGAAGTGAAATATTTAAAGTGCTGAAAGAAAACAAGGACTGAACTAAAATTCTGTATCATGAAACAAAGATGATTCTGAAAAACCTTCAAAAGTAAAGGAAAAATAAAGACTTTCTCAGAAAAATCAAAATTAAGAGAATGTGTCACAGATACACCTGCTTTGCAAGAAATGTTAAAAGAAATTCTTCAGATGATTTTTTTTTTTAAGGAAGAAAACCCTTTTTTGTCTAACCTTTGAGATGCTTTCAGAACTTTTGTTTGGAACATTCTCCTTATTATAATTGTGTCTTCTCTGCTTACAAAAATATTTTCAAATGAAGTCTCTACCTCCAAAAAAAAAAATAATAAATATAAAGAAAGAAAAAAAAAGAAGGAAAGATGGAAGGAATTCTGAATAAAGGAAAATTATACAGATCAGAAACTCAGATCTACATAACAAGAGGAAGAGAGTTACAGAAGAAATTAATGGAGGTAAATGAACATCCGTTACTTTCTAAAATTGATCTAAAAGGTAGCAATTGGGTTTTCTTTCTCCTTCACATTTTTACTTTATATTTAATTTATTAGAAGTCAAACTTACAACTTATTCTGTAGGTAACAGAATACAGACATACCTCATTTTATTTCCCTTCACTTTAGTGCACTTCTCAGATACTGTGTTTTTTACAAATTGAAGGTTTGTGGCACCCCTACATTGAGCAAGTCTAGCAGCACCATTTTTCCAACAGCATACGCTCATTTTGGGTCTCCGTTTCACATTTTGGTAATTCTCACAATATTTCAAACATTTTCATTATTATTTTATCTGTTATGGTATAAAAGACAACAATTTGTTCAAAGTAACAATGGCAACAATATTTTTAATGATTATACTTTATGGATAAGTGAAATAAATTACAACAATGTTATAAGGGACAGCAGGGGAAAATGGGGAATAGTCTGTTATAAGGTACTTGCACTACCTCTGAAGCAGTATACTATTATGTGTTAGTGGACTTGGGTGAATTATAAATGCATATTGCAAACTCTAGAGTAACCACTAAAAAATGTTAAAAAAAAAAAAAAAAGGAAAACATAATTGATATGCTAAGAAAGGAGAAAAAATGGAATTATATAATATACTCAGTTAAAATCAGAGAAAGAGTAGAAGACAAAAAATGAACAAGAAAAAAATGAATAGATAACAATAACAAGTATGGTAGATATTAATTCAACTATATAAATAGTTACCCCAAACTTCAATGGTCTAAATTTACCAATTAAAAGACAGAAACTGTCAGAGTAGACTAAGAAAAAAAAAAAAATAGAAAGACCCAACAGTATTAGTAAGTGTTCTCCAGACAAATAGAACCAATAGGATATATCTATACTGATATTGTACTGATACATAGAAAGATTTATTACAGGAATTGGCTTCCATGATTTTGGAGGATGAGAAGTTCTGTCACCTGCTGTCTGCAAGCTGGAGAACCGGGAATACAATGGTATAATTCAGTCTGATTCTGAAGTATCAAGAACCAGAAGCTCTGATGTCCAAGGGCAGGAGAAGATGGATGTCCCAGTTTAAGAAGACAGAATGAGAAAGGGGGGGAGAGAGAGAGAGAGAGAGAGAGAAATTCATCCTTTTTCTGCCTTTTTGTCCTGTTCAGGCCCTCAAGGGATTAGATGATGCCTGCCCATATTGATGAGGGTGGATCTTCTTTACTTAGTCTACTAACTTAAATGATAATCTCTTCCAGAAATACCACCACAGATTCACTCAGAAACAATGTTTTAGCAGCTATTTGGGCATCCCTTAGTCCAGTCAAGATGGCACATAAAATTAACCATCACATCCAACTATGTGCTTTCTACAAGAAACCCACTTTATATAGAAAGTCACAGATTAAAAGTTAATTAGCTTGATTTAATCACTTCACATTGTATTAAAAATCACAACATCTCTATGTACCCCATAAATGTATGAAACTATAATTTGTTAACATATAATTTAAAAAGGTAAAGAGGTAGAGAAAAATTTAACATACCAGCACTAATAAAAAGAAAACATCAACTCCATTTTCTTGGGTGGGGGCAGAGACGGCCGGCTCAGATCAGGCAGGCCAGCCATCTCTGCTTGGCGTGGCTCCTCACTGAGACATGCCACTTGCTTACCTCGACGCGGGGCACCCCAGGGCCTGTGGACCGGCCTAGAATCCCACTCTCCCTGCGGATCTCTGATGGGGCTGGTAGCGTGGGGAGCCCCCGGCCAGCATCAGGAGGGCAGGGAAGAGAAGCCCACCCAGATCGTCTCTCCACCACACCCTGGGCTTCAGCCCCAGGTAAACTCCCTGTTTCC
>NW_007726384.1:489545-501046 GCF_000696425.1 Galeopterus variegatus | reverse complement strand
GGGGAGAGGAAGATATAACAACCACAATTTTTTTTGAAGTTGTTACAACAAGCAAATGGAGGGGACATGCTTGGGTAGGAGAGGGGAGAGGGAGGAGGGAGGGAGGTTTCGGTGATGGGACATAATAATCAACTACATTGTATATTGACAAAATAAAAATTTAAAAAAATAAAATTTTGCTTTAAAAAGCCTTAAAAAAAAAAAAAAGAAAACATCAAAATATATGAGGCAAAAACTGGTAAAACCACAAGTAGAAATCACTATTATAGTTAGAGAAGACTTCAGTACCCTTATGTCATAAATGGATATATCATATAGTAAGAAAATTAGTAAGAACATAGCAGAACTGAACAGCACCATAAAAGAAATATATCCAATTGGCATTTAAGGATGCTTTATTCAAAAACAGCAGAATACACGTTCTCCTCAATCTCACATGGAACATTCACCAAGATAGACTGCACTCTGGGCCATAAAACAGACTTTAATAACTTTAAAAATACAGAAGTTATACAAAGTATGCTCTCAGATCACAGTGGAATTAAACTAAAAATTAATAACATAAAGATAACTGGAAAATCCCAATGAAATTGCAGATTAAATGCACTTCTAAATAGCACATGGGTGAAAGAAAAAGTCTCAAAAGATATTTAAAAAAACTATTTTGGACTAAATAAAAATGCAATCTAGTGAAATTTGTGTGATGTGGCAAAAGCACTTCTTAAAGGAAAATTATATTATTGAATGCATATATTAGAAAATAAGAAAGAACTAAAATAAATAACACTTCCACATCAGAAAAGTAGGGAAAGAAGAGAAAATTACAACCAAATTAAGCAGAAAAAAAGAAATAATAAATATTGAGCAGAAACTAAAGAAATTAAAAACAAGAATTCCATACAGAAAGTCAATTAAACCAAAAGCAAGTGGTTTGAAAAAAATAATAAAATTGATAAACCTCTAGGCAGGCAAATTAAGAAAAAAAAAGAAAGAGAAGTTACAAATTTTAGTAATATCAGAAATGAAAGAGGGCCATCACTACTGATCCAATGGATATAAAAATGATAAAAAGAATATTATGGACTTTTGGTCAAGATGGTGGATTAGATGGTCCCCAGCATCACTCTCTCACACAAATCAACCAATTTACAACTATACAAAAGCAACAACAGCCAAGCCAGGGCCGCTAGAACTCAGAGAAAGAGTAGGAGAGACCTACGGAGTGTATGAAGCCAAGAGAAACATGTTGAGAGAAAGAAAAACTGCTTCAGCCATTTTGAGCCCTGGCCATTTCCAGGCTGGAGCTGCTTAGCACACGGACCAAGAGCTGGCAAAAGCCTCCACTGTGCCCTTTGGATGAAGCTGCTTGGAGGTGACAGGGGAGGAGAGGGCTTTGGAGGCCCTCAGGCCAGCAAGACCACTAATAGGGCTCCTGTGGACCCACATAGGAGTGAGGAGCCATGGCAACTGAAAAAAAAGGAGCCATTCAGAGGCCAGTGAGTCATTGCAAGGGTCTAGAGCATGGACCATCCCATGGGAAGTGTTTGGAGCACAGACAGTGAGGGAGAGAGGCCTGCCACGGGAACAATGGGACACAGCAAGGACAGCTGATCTGCTCCCCAATCAGCACAGGACCACTCACAAGAGACTGGTCAGGAATATAGAATTGCATGGGTGCAGTTTGATGAAAAGACTCAGGCCCAGACTAGAGTTTCTACACAATCCAGAGACACCAGATCTCACTAGACTGGAAGTACCTATAAAGTCAACCATTCAAACCTGAGCTGCACAAAAAGCCTTCTCTAGGGAATCAGCAGCAAAGCAGCAATTTAACTCAACCACAGGGCTCAAGTGCTGGTCCCCATAGGAAGTTCCCCAATTTTAGAAGTGAGCAAAGGACAACAAATTAGTTCTAGTGCAGAGTTAAAGTGGTGGGAACAGCAAATAATCCAACACAGAACTGAAAGAAAAAACAAAGTGCCCACAACCAGAGACAAAGTTTGATATTAACTAGCAAAGGTTTCATTTTACCAAAGAACACCTATAATACTGAGAGGGACCATAAGTCCCCTGGGATACCAAGCCAGAAAGGGTGGAGGGCCAGGAGCCTCAGCCATGTCCCCCAACACCTGCAACCAGTCCTGAGGGTAGGGGCTGAGGGCCTCTACTATGCCTCCCCAACACATGCAACCAGCCCAGCAATGACCACCAAGCTGCTGCAGGAAGTGCCCTGGGCTCTCCCAAGCTGGGGTATTGGAGGGCCAAGGGCCTCAGCCACACCCCCAGCACATGCAACCAGCCCAGTGATGACCACTGAGCCACAGCAAGAAGGGCTATGGGTTCCTGAGCTGGGGTGGTGGGGGTGAGGGCTTTTGCCACACCCCCCTGATATCTGCATCCAGCCCAGCTATGACCAAGCCACTGCTGGGTGCCCCTTGGTCTCCCTTGTGGGTATGAGGGGTGTGCCACAGGCCTCAATTATACCCCTCCTCCTTCCATCTCATTTCCTTCCCCTTTCCCCTCTCCGCCTCCCTCCCAACTGCTCCACAACATCATAGAGCATAAAAAAATAATAATATCAATAAAGAAAATAAAAATAAAAAACAAATGAATTAATGCTCTCCCTGAGAGGTAGGGGTAGTGAGTGAGTTCTCGCTTTATTAGTTCCCATGAGAGCTGGTTGTTTATAGGACCCTGGAACCTCTCCTCTCTCTCTCTTGTTTCCTCTCACCATGTGATCTGCTGCTTTCTGCCATGAGTAGAAGCAGCCTGAGGCCCACACCAGAAGCAGCTGTCCCAGAATCATGAGCCAAATAAACCTCTGTTCTTTATAAATTTTAAAAAAAAGAAAGAAAATTATGAACAATTTTATGCCCCAGAATTTGATAACCTACATAAAGCTAACCAATTTTTTGAAAAACACAGTGTACCAGAAATCACAAAAAAAGAAATAGGCCTGTATCTACGAAAGAAATTACATCAAAATTAGTAATCTTTCAAAACAGAAAGGGCCAGGTTCAGATGGGTTCACTAGTAAATTGTATAAAGCACTTAAAGAAGAAATTTTACTAGCTCTGTAAAAACTCTTCCAGAAAATTGAAGCAAAGGAAATATTCCCTAACATATTCTATTATGCCAACATTATGCTAATACCAAAACAGACAGAGATATTTTTTCAAAAAGGAAACTACCAGGGCTGGCAGGTTAGCGCAATTGGTTAAAGCACAGCCTTGTAACACCAAAGTCAACAGTTCAGATCCCTTTAACAGTCAGTTGCCAAAAAAACAAACAAACAAAAAAACCCTGCAGACCAATACTTCTCATGACCATAGATGAAAAGATCCTCTATAGAATATTAACAAATTGAATTCAACTATGTATAAAAACAATAATAATAATAAAAACCAGAGCAGAAATTAATGAAATTGAAAACAGGAAGTCAATATAGAAAAATCAATAAAACCAAAAGCTAAAGCTGGTTCTTTGAAAAAAATAAATAAAATCAATAAGCCTCTAGCCAGGCTGAGAAAAAAAGAGAGAAGACACAAATTTCCAATATCACAAATAAAAGGGAGAACATCACTACTGATCCCATGGATGTTGAAAAGATAATAAAAGAACACTATGAACAATTCTATACCCATAAATTTGATAACCTAGATGAAATGGACCAATTTCTTGAAAGAAACAATCTACCAAATCTCACATAAGGAGAAATGTGTAATCTAAATAGGCTTATGTCTATTAAAGAAATTGAATCAATAATTAATAACCCTTAGAAACCAAATGCACTAAGTCAAGATGGATTCATTGGTAAATTCTACCAAATATTTAAGAAAGACATTATACAATTCTCTATATTCTCTTCCCAGAAAATAGAAACAGAGGGGTACTTCCTAAGTTATTTTAAGAGACCAGCATTATCCTAATACCAAAACCAGACAAAGACATTATAAGAAATGAAATCACAGGCCAATATTTTCATTAACATGGATACAAAATCATCAACATAATATTAGAAATTTGGATCCAATAATAATATATAAAAAGAATTATACAGAATGACCAAGTTGGATTTATTCCAGGTTTGCAAAGCTGGTTTAACATTTTATATTCAATTAATGTAATAGACCACATCAACAGGCTAAAGAATTATATGATCATATCAATAGACACAGAAAAACATTTGACAAAATTTAACACCTATTCGTAATAAAAAAACTCACAGCAAACTAGGAATAAAGGGAATTTTCTCAATAAAGAAAATCTACAAAACAAACAAACAGCAGGTATTATCATACCTAATGGTGAAAAAACAGATGATTTCCCACTAAGAGCAAGAACAAGGCAAGAATGTCACCTCTCATCACTCCTATTACGTTATACTGAAAGTTTTAGCTAATAAAATAGGACAAGAAAAGGAAATAAAGTATACAGATTGGAAAGGAAAAAATAAAAGTCTTTGTTTGTAGATAATATAATTATCTGTGTACAAAATACCAAATAATCAACAACAACAACAAACTCTTAGAACTAATTAGTGATTAGCAAAATTACAGCAAGGTGGTAGAATACAAAATTAATATAAAAAAGTCAATCATTTTCCTATATACTAGCAATAAACAATTGGAACAAACAATTGGAATTTGAAATTGAAACAATACCATCTCCATTAGCACCTAAAAAGTGAAATAATAACAATTTGGTATAAATCTAAGAAAATATATACAAGATCTATATCTCTTATGAAAGAAATTAAAGATCTAAGTAAATGAAGAGATATTTTATGTACAGGGATAGGGAGACTCAATGTTGTTATGGGTCCAGTTTTTCCAAAATTGATCTATAGATTTAACACAATCCCAAAGTCCCATCAAGTTATTTTGTGGATGTCAATAATCTGACACTAAAGTTTACACCAAAAGGCAAAAGGCCATGATTAGCCATCACAATATTGAAGAGGAAGAACCAGTAGAGGGCTAACACAACCCAAGTTTATAAAACTCACTACAAAGCTACAGTAGTAAAGACAGTGTGGTATTGGTGAAAGAGTAGACAAATACAGTGGGGGAAAAGAATAGAGAGCCAGAAATAGATGCACCCAAATATAATCAACTGATCTTTGACAAAGGAGCAAAGGCAAGTCAATGCAGAAAGAATAGCCTTTACAACAAATGGTGCTGGAACGACTGGGCATCCTTATGCAAAAAGAAACAAACAAAAAACATAAGAAATGAATCTAGACACAGACCTTACACTTTTCGCAAAAATTAAATCAAATTGGACCATAGATCTAAATGTAAACTATAAAACTATAAAACACCTAGAAGATCACATAGGAGAAAATCTAGGTGACTTTGGGTTTGGCTATGACTTTTTAGATACAACACCACAAGCACAATCCATGAAAGAAAACACTGACAAATTGGACTTCATTAAAATTTAAAAAATTCTGCTCTGTGAAAGACACTACTAAGAAAATAAAAATGAAAGGCACAGACTTGGGGAAAATACTTGTGAAACACACATCTGATAAAGGACTGGTATCCAAAATGTACAAAAAAAAAAAAATTCTTAAAACTTAACAATAAGAAAAAAAAAAGAAAATAAACAATTAAAAATGGGCAAAAGACCTGAACAGATACCTTACCAAAGAAGATATGGTTGGTGAATAAACATATGGAAAGATGTTAAACATTACATCTTAGGGAATTGTAAATTAAAACAATAGTGAAATACAAGTACACACCTATTTGAATGGTTACAGTCCAAAACACTGACAACACCAAATATTGACAAGGATGTTGCTGTGGATTGATATCCTCCCAAAACTTAGTCCCCACTGTGACTGTATAAAGAGGGTGGGAAATCCTATTATGGTAATTGAAAGGTGGGGACTTGAGGAGGTGGTTGGACTGTAGGACCATGCTCTAGTGAATGGATTAATAATGGTGGTCAGGGGTGTGGTTCTGAGGGCTTTAAAAGGAGAGTTTCTCTCTTTCTGATCTGCCATTTCTGCCATGTGAGAACCCTGGGTCACTGTCACCACCACCAGATGTGTTCCCTGGACTTTGGACTTCCCAGCCATCAAAATTGCAAGCAATAAATTTCATTTTCTTACAAATTACCCAGTTCTCTGTATTTTGTTATAAGCAACGGAAATTAACTAATACAGATGTGGGCAGTAGAAACTCTCGTTCTTTGCTGGTGGGAATGCAAAATGGTATAAGCCACTTTCGAAGACAGTTTGGTAGTTTCTTACAAAACTAAATGTACTCTTACCATAAGATCCAGCAATCTCCCTGGTATTGACTCAAATGAATTGAGAACACGTCCACACAAAAACCTGCATATGTGTGTTAACAGCAGCTTTATTAAAAATTGCCAGAACTTGGAAGCAACCAAAATTCCCTTCAAAAGGTGAATGGAAAAACTGTGTTACATCCATACAATGGAATATTATTCAGCTATAAAAATAAATGAACTATCAAGCCACAAAAAGGCATGGAGAGAATTGAATGCATATTGCTAAGTGAAAGAAATAAATCTTAAAAGATTACATACCATATGATTCCAACTATATGACATTTTGGGAAAGGCAAAAGTAAAGACAGTAGAAAGATAAGTAGTTGCCAGGGGTTTCAGGGGAAGGAGAGAGGGGGGAATAGGTGGAACACAGGGGATATTTTAGGGCAGTAAAACTATTCTGCATGATACTATAATAGTAGAACATGATATCATACATTTTTCAAAACCCATCATTGTGCAACATAAAGAGCAAACCCTAATGTAAATTGTGACCTTTATTTAATAATAAAGTATCAATACTGAACCGTCAATTGTAAGAAATGTACCACGCTTATTTAAGATATTAATAATATGGGGAATTGGGGGAGAAGGGCATACAGGAACTCTGTACTTTCTGTTCAATTTTTCTGTGAATTTATCATTGCTGTAAAAAATAGTCAATTTAAAAATATATAACTTTTTAAATATTTTTCATTCTTTAGAAGGCTAGCTATGTTTTATCTTAAAGTTTTAGAGAGAGATTTTTTTTTTCTGATTTGTTCTACTCTTGACTCGTCGAATCACTTTAATCCTAATGTTTACACTTCATCAGTCTCTTGGTTCAGCTGTTTACAGTCTTCCATCAGCCAATATGGAAAATCCTGGCAATTGCAAAATCCAAGCAAGAGCTTTGTAACAATCAATAGTGTTTTGCCCTCTGTGTTTATTTTTCTCTGTTTGCGTATTTTAAATGCAGCTACACTACTGTCCCCTCCAGCTCTAGCTTGTACTTTATTTCATTCAATATCAACTATGATGGACAAAAAGGAAAATAATTGGTACATCTGTCCACTTTTTCTTTTTGTTTATTAATTCTGTCTCAGAAAATCTTACTTAATATTTAAAGTCTTTATCGGATTCACCTGATTTTGATTCACTGTTTTCTTTCAACTAATAAGACTTTGATGAAAAACGACATGCTTTGGACTGTGGCACAGAATTCAAAAGACTTCATTTCTATTCTTGACATTTCTTCAAATGATCGTAGTAACCTTGGACAAGAAACTCTTATTCTGCTTCTAACCTTCTGGGAAATACGAATGTCACATACTGTTAATTAGTGTCTGTCTCATAGCCATTCTATCTGTAATGCTCCTCAAAATAAAGCCTGTAGAAATATGACCAGTGTTAAGTAACTTGTAATCTTGCTATAGTCTTAGTTTTATTGTGTTTTGTGCAGAATAAATAGGTCTTTATATTATCCTAACTATATGCTGGTGTCTCATCTATCTATTTTTGCCCTGCCTCTTTCCACAATCAATTTGAAGTGTGGTGTTAATCTTAAGAGCCTGACAGGGGCTGTTGTGCGTTCATCTCACTTTGATCAGACTCCAGAGCAGATCATTGTGAACATACACAAAAGGTGCCATTGCTTGTGCTTAAATTCCAAAAAATGATTTGTTATCCTAGGACTACCTAAACAAGGAAGGGGGAAATGTACTCTTAAAACATAGGTTTTAGAACATGGGTCAAATTCATATCTACAGGGGCCATGGAGGTTTCAGTTATGCTGGTATATGACAATTATGAGTGGTGGGATTGTGACCAATTAAGTCCCATGCCCCACGTAAAGGTGGCAGCACTACTCAGTCCAATTTGGCTGTTGCTATAACTCCCTGTATTATTACATCTTATTTTTTCAAAAGAAGCAAGAAGTCTAATTTTTAAATTTAAAATAATAAACTTTTGAATGTTGAAAGTTAATTTTACAAATATATGGGTCAAACACAACTTGGCTGTGAGCCAGATTCAAGCCATGGGCTAATGTAAAATTTTTATGTCTTTTCAGGATATTTTCTTAAATTTAAAACATGCATTTTTTCCCATTGAAGCATGAGTTTAATTGGGGTCTGCACAGACACATAGATTACCACGGTAGAGTTCCATAGGGATGAAGACTAATTTCTCTATCTTACCATATCTCTGTCTTTGGAAGAGATTTTATGAAGAAAAAAAAGAGCCTGATGGATTTTTAAACATAAACAAATATTTTAAAAAATTATATACTGATAATAAAAATGCAATTTGTGCAGAATATGTAAGAATAGAAAATATTTTCCCCACCCTGAGCCTCTAGTCCCACTCCACAGAAATATTCATTATCAAGTCTCTTATGTATCCTTTCAGAGTTTCTTCTTTTCTTTTTTAATAAATTGATTCCTATAATGCACTCTTCTCTGCAACTTGTTAATTTCACCTAATGGCAACATTTTTGGCCATCTTCCATATCATATAATATACATACATTCCTGTTCATTTTAATGATACTGCATTTTATGCCCATACAATAAACTTATTAAATAAGTCCCTTACTGATGGACATTAATTTTTGTCAGTTTTTTATTTTATTTGCAATTGACAAATAATAATTGTATATATTTCACAATAACAAATATAGTGGTGCTAGAATAAAAATCCTTTTATATATATGTTGGCAGCAGACATTTGCCTTCATATACTTGTATATAGGGTAAATACCTAACAGAAGGAAAGTATGTATTTTAAAAAAGACAGCTACTGCCAGATTGTACTGCAAAATAGTTTGCACCAATTTACATTTCCACCAGCAACACATGAGTGGTATTTCTTCACCCTCTTTCCAGCACTAGAGTGATCTACTGGCCATGCACATTCATCATGCCAGATGCATTAATTGGTAATAGGTACTGGAGAGAATTGTCTAATCTAGTGAGTTGTAAATAAGATCAGTTGAAACAGCTTCAGTTATTTCAGTCTTCCTTATGGCCTTGTGCTGTGTTGAAAGTTTTTCCCCCCTCAGATTTATTTAAGAATGCAATTCATATTTTCTAAAATAGATTTTTAACAATTACTTTTAAACATTCTGTAATGGAATATTTGAATTTTAACTTAGATAACTATAATGAAAGAAGTCAAACATATGAAGCTTTACAGATACAAGCATATCCAAATTTAATGCCTTTTGAATAAAAGTAAAAGTCAAATGGGAAACTGAAAGAACATTTTCTCAAAAAAGCAACAAAGAATATATGTAAATGTTACATGAGGATCTTTTAACAACACTCTGATAAAAAAGACAAAGGATGTGAAAGGAGAATTTCCAAAAAAGGATATAACCAACAATAAATGTAAGAAAATATGTTCATCCAAATTAATCATCTTAAAACCCCCAATTTACCATGTTTTACTATTCAGGTTTTAAAGGTGAAAATAATTGCTTAGTGCTTAGTGCTGGTGATGATACAGTGAGATGATACCATAAATAGGTATAGCATTCTGTAGAACATCAAGTGTTTTCTGTAGCCAGATTTAGTATCATTACTCATTGCATTACTCATTACATTAGTATCATGACTCAAATTATGTTGGATTTGGGCCCTTACCTATTCAAATTGATACTTTAGTTCACTGCATAATTTGCCTCTCCCCCCACAAGTATTTCCAAGTGTTTCCAGTCAGTATTTCTTATACATTCAAGACTGAGAACATATCCTATGTTGTCCTTCTCTTGCACCTCATCTCTCCTAAGAACCCACCATATCCATCCAGCATTCAGTATATGTGCTAAACAACCACCATCCTGAAAGAGTGCTCTGCTCTGTTGAGTTCATGCTTAAGTAACAGACTCCAGAACGCAGTAAAAATCAAGATGATTGAATTTAGGTAACTATTAGAAAATCATCCCAGACTATAGATCCTCTCTTCCTGCCATTATTTTTCCCCATGAGGAGGAGATAAAGTTGAAAAGGGATTACCATAAAGAATGCGAAATGCACATTAACCAACACAGACTTTGACTCTGGGAGTCAGGGAGAATATTCCAAGAAGTATAATTGATCGTCCTAGTTTGGTTTTATACACACATATCTAACTGTGATGTTTCAACTGGTTTAATTTTGCTTTTACTAACAATAAATTCAGAAATAACCACCTAAGATGTTTGTTTACTTTTACTTCTTTAGATAAAAATCAACAGCTGTACAATCTCAAGCCCTTATCACCTTCTTATGGGAATATCAGAGTTAGGGCTTACTCCTTAATGCAATTTCAGCAAAATTGTCAAGGTGGTTATTGGGCGATGCAGTGAGAAGATCAAACATAAGATCTCGCACATGCAGATATCCACAGTAAATTAGCAGACATACAAAAATACACCTAGAGATTAAATTCATAGGTTTCTAAGGTTTTTGTTTAATTGGCGTTTTTTTTTTTTTTTTAACTAACAACTCTTCTTTCCTGATATAACATAGTAGATAATAATTTAATATTTTCATTAGTGATACCAAACTTAAATGTATACTTAAGAAATGCCATTGTCTCTGAAGCTGAGTGGTCTAATAATTATCAGGTCTGAAGAAAAAAAAAACTCTAATTCTGGGTAATTTCTCCCCCTTACCCAAATCTGCTTGAAACTAAAATATCTTGGCCAAATCTTTAAAACTGGAATTAACATCTAAGAATTTGAGCAGTATAAAACTATTTAAATTATTATATTCTTTTTTTTTTTTGTCTTTTTTTCATGTCCGGCAACGGACCGCAACCCTCAGTGTCGCGCCCGTACTGGACCGGGACCGGCAACGGTATCGCAACCCTTGGTGCTGCGCCCGCCCCTCGCTCAGCCAGTGAGCGGGAACCGGTCTGTATGTGGGATCCGAACCCTCGGCGGGAGCGCTACCGCGCTCCCAAGCGGCGCACTGTAGCAGTGCGCCACTGGGCCGGCCCGAAATTATTATATTCTTTTTTTTTTTCCTTTTTGTCTTTTTTACTGACCGGTAACGGGATCGCAACCCTCGGTGTCACGCCCATACCGGGGACTGGCAACGGGATCGCAACTCTCGGTGTTGCGCCCGCACCACGCTCAGCCAGTAAGCGGGAACCGGTCTCCACATGGGATCCGAACCCTCGGCGGGAGAGCCGCCTCACTCCCAAGCGGTGCACTGTCCAGTGCGCCACCG